>NC_058081.1:203368022-203669179 GCF_014858855.1 Bufo gargarizans | reverse complement strand
CTGATTATTACCACCTCCTGCCCCCAGTCATAGGAGCCCTGCAATAACCAGTAAGCACTTTCCTTCACTGCAGAGGAAAGAGCTCTCTGGTTATTACCGCCTCCTGCCATTATAGGGGCCCTGCAATAACCAGCAAGTGCTTTAACTTACTAGTGGGGAACTTGCTCATTGGTTAATCCTTTAATGACAAGGCTTGAAAAGTCCTTAATGACCACTTTTTTGTGATTTAGCACACATGTTTCAAACGGCTGTAACTATCTTATTTGTTGAACTACCAAAATAATTTTTGCTTGACACATAGGGATTTATAATTTATTTTTTAGTCGTTTTATTTGGGGGAAACTGTACAAAAGATTTTAAAAAGTATTTTTTTTTCAAACTATAGCTCCTTATTCTTTAAATATGCAAACTGACACCAAAATAAATTATTAGAATTAGTTCACTATTTTGTGTAGGCCGTCTTGTTATATAATATGTATACAGGGAGTGCAGAATTATTAGGCAAATGAGTATTTTGACCACATCATCCTCTTTATGCATGTTGTCTTACTCCAAGCTGTATAGGCTCGAAAGCCTACTACCAATTAAGCATATTAGGTGATGTGCATCTCTGTAATGAGAAGGGGTGTGGTCTAATGACATCAACACCCTATATCAGGTGTGCATAATTATGTACTTTGGCAAAATGGGTCAAAAGAAGGACTTGACAGGCTCAGAAAAGTCAAAAATAGTGAGATATCTTGCAGAGGGATGCAGCACTCTTAAAATTGCAAAGCTTCTGAAGCGTGATCATTGAACAATCAAGCGTTTCATTCAAAATAGTCAACAGGGTCGCAAGAAGCGTGTGGAAAAACCAAGGCGCAAAATAACTTCCCATGAACTGAGAAAAGTCAAGCGTGCAGCTGCCAAGATGCCACTTGCCACCAGTTTGGCCATATTTCAGAGCTGCAACATCACTGGAGTGCCCAAAAGCATAAGGTGTGCAATACTCAGAGACATGGCCAAGGTAAGAAAGGCTGAAAGACGACCACCACTGAACAAGACACACAAGCTGAAACGTCAAGACTGGGCCAAGAAATATCTCAAGACTGATTTTTCTAAGGTTTTAAGGACTGATGAAATGAGAGTGAGTCTTGATGGGCCAGATGGATGGGCCCGTGGCTGGATTGGTAAAGGGCAGAGAGCTCCAGTCCATCTCAGACGCCAGCAAGGTGGAGGTGGAGTACTGGTTTGGGCTGGTATCATCAAAGATGAGCTTGTGGGGCCTTTTCGGGTTGAGGATGGAGTCAAGCTCAACTCCCAGTCCTACTGCCAGTTTCTGGAAGACACCTTCTTCAAGCAGTGGTACAGGAAGAAGTCTGCATCCTTCAAGAAAAACATGATTTTCATGCAGGACAATGCTCCATCACACGCGTCCAAGTACTCCACAGCGTGGCTGGCAAGAAAGGGTATAAAAGAAGAAAATCTAATGACATGGCCTCCTTGTTCACCTGATCTGAACCCCATTGAGAAAACTGTGGTCCATCATCAAATGTGAGATTTACAAGGAGGGAAAACAGTACACCTCTCTGAACAGTGTCTGGGAGGCTGTGGTTGCTGCTGCACGCAATGTTGATGGTGAACAGATCAAAACACTGACAGAATCCATGGATGGCAGGCTTTTGAGTGTCCTTGCAAAGAAAGGTGGCTATATTGGTCACTGATTTGTTTTTGTTTTGTTTTTGAATGTCAGAAATGTATATTTGTGAATGTTGAGATGTTATATTGGTTTCGCTGGTAAAAATAAATAATTGAAATGGGTATATATTTGTTTTTTGTTAAGTTGCCTAATAATTATGCACAGTAATAGTCACCTGCACACACAGATATCCCCCTAAAATAGCTAAAACTAAAAACAAACTAAAAACTACTTCCAAAAAAATTCAGCTTTGATATTAATGAGTTTTTTGGGTTCATTGAGAACATGGTTGTTGTTCAATAATAAAAATAATCCTCAAAAATACAACTTGCCTAATAATTCTGCACTTCCTGTAGTTTCACGTGAATGGGGTGGTAATGGTGACGGTTTTGGTCGGTGTGGGTGTTATTTCTTTTATTTGTATTTTATTATATTTTAAAAATAATAATAATTTATAATTTTTTTTCACATAATTTGTCTCCAAGAGGTCACTGAAAGACCTTTGGGAGACAATGAGAGACTTTTTTTTGTACTATTTCCACTGTAACTTGGGCATGCAAAGGAACCCCAGTTACATCGAAAATCAGCCTTTTGCAGTAGTTTGTGGAAGGCAGGGTTTCCTGACCCTGCAGCTCTGCGCTCCTCTGCCCCAAGCCGCTCATCTATCTGAGGAGAAGGCAGAAGCGCTGATAAAGTGATTCTGCCATGGGAGAATGTTATAAAAATGACTTCCCACTGAATTCCTTAGAATACCATATCCCCAACATATACTTGAACATTTAGAAAAAGCAAGGTATTGACAGCATTGGACAGCTTTATGACGGCCTCACCTTATTATCTTTTGAGACACTACATATTAGGTTTGGCCTTCCGAACTCAGTCCAATTACGACACTTTTTGAATTCCATCTCACTTAAACCAACTCTGGCCATTACGACTGTTTATCTACATTTTACAACCTTAAATTGGATGCTATAAAAGGTCTCTCTACTATCTACTCTTTTCTGTTCCCATCGTTCCCATCTCATACAACAGCTAAACTCCCTTTCATGCTTAGATGGGAAGAGGAACTAAAAGCCGATTTTTCGCTCTTAGAATGGCAAAAAGCATTCTTTTGGGCTATTAAGCCATCTCACTGTATAAACCACACAGAACAGGAAAATTCTATTAAGATGGTATCTGACTCCAGACAGGATAGCACATGTAAATGTAGGATATTTAGCTAGTTGCTGGCGAGGCTGTGGACAAATAAGAACTCCATCCCACATGTGGAGGTTTTGGCCCAAAAATCTCTCTATTGTGGCAAGAAAAGCTAAATCTGAAACTAGAAATAGTGGATGTACCCTTTTCTTTAACCCCTGAGTTAGCCATACTATGCCTTGGCCTAGCTCATAGCCATATCAATCACGGATGGGTGGTGGCCCACATCCTCTCTGCTACTCGTAAAGTTTTGGCCAGATACTGGAAGCAGGGACTCACCCCTTCAATATCAGTAGGTCACCCCTTCAATAAGTTGTCTTTGCTCCCGACTACAATTAAGGACCTGGGTTTTGAATCATTGGATGTCCTGGATCTCCAGCTCACACGCCACCCCTTTCCAGAGGCAATTATGTGAGTCATAAATAAGAAACAGAATATGCTGTAATACTCAAACTGGGCAATGATAGATGTTTCCTGTCCACTAAGTTCTATGTTTTGAGCAAATGTTTATCTACAGCCATCTAACTGGATTCATCATTTAATGTTAGTCATTGCCGGGACAATTTTCGGAACATGCCTTTGATAGTGTTGTACTTTTATTTTTATGTTCTTTGTGCAACACACGTGCTTGATCATGTTAATCCTTGATATGTGCAAATCTTTATGCATACATGTACTCAGCGTCCTACGAAATGTATTGGTTTGTTCCTTCTGTCTATAATCCAATAAAAAACAATTGAAACTAAAGCGATTCTGCCTTCTCCTTGGCTCCCTTACTATTACTTCCAGTGGCGGGCCCGCCCTGCTCCTGCTACAGTGCAGTAGCAGGAGCTGTCATCCATCGTCGTGCGGAACTGCGGGCAGAAACACAGCTGCATATTGTACACGATCAGCTGTGTTTCTGCCCAGCAAGACGGGGGGACGCAAAACTTGATTCTAGGGGATTCATGCAGCCCGCGGGTTGTGCACCCCTGGTCTAAGGTGTGTAGGGGAAATAGTGACATGTGACAGTAAAAGTAGTGACATTAGTAGCAGCACAGCATGGAAAAGACAAGGCAGTAGATGTGTGTGCGGCTGTGTAGGGATAGTAGTAGTAGTGGAGGTTCTGTAGGGGTAATGGTAATGGCAATAGGGGTAGTAACAGCTGCAGCAGTGGCAGCAGCAGTCATACAGTAGGAAACTTCATGGTAGACAGGCAGACAGCAGCAGTGGCAGCAGCAGTCATACAGTAGGAAACTTCATGGTAGACAGGCAGACAGCAGCAGTGGCAGCAGCAGTCATACAGTAGGAAACTTCATGGTAGACAGGCAGACAGCAGCAGTGGAATGATGAGGTAGGGTAGGCGATAAATAGCCATCGTCAGCAATGGCAGATCTATTCATCGACCTCCGTGGGAGGAGTGTGGAAATTCTCATGGATCCATGTCTCATTGATTTTGTGATGTTTTGTACACTTGTAGAGGACAACCTTATTCATTTGGGGACACCTGCCGCACTGAAAACTCTCTCTCAGATAACGCTTGAGGATGGACATAACAGTATGTAGCAATAGAAAACTGGGCCAGTTATGGCCACTGTTTCAATCTATGAACCTACAAAGCATGCAAATAACCTCTATCAAATATCACATACACAATGTATATAAAAATACATAGTTTATCGAAATGCTTAAACAGAAAATGGACAGATAATAGACATCTCTGTATACATGAACGGGCATTTGTGAATATGTGGTCCAGGTGGCCCATTTGGTATGCTTCCATCTTGGACATAAGCCCCACATTACTGCTGCTGATAAGGAAGCATACCAAATGGGCCACTTGGACCACATATTCACAAATGCCTGTTCATGTATACAGAGATGTGCCACTTTAGAAGGAAATAACCCAATAGGTATATATTGAATATATAGAAATATAAAGTGGTGCAAATGGCATCCGCTGCACAGTAAAAAAAAAAAACACTGTAAACATAACTCAGGAAGGTAAAACTCGTCCCTTGAAGCCGCAAAAAATAATTAATCACAAGAAAAGGAGTAAATATAGAGACCGCAAAACTAAGATATATCAAGATAACAACCAACAGTGTGTGGTACAATAATAATATAGCAGCTGTAGCATAGGTCAATGCCACAGATAAAAAATTCTCTCACGGTGCTGGATAGCAGAGCAGCTAGACAATATTGAGGGTAAAAAATAAAATATGCTAGCCTGACAGTGTGCAGTAAAAGGTGCAATACAAATTAAGCTGTGTCGAGCAACAATGCAATTAAAACCCATTGCATCTAATAAGCACACAGTATGGCTATAAAGTGGCAGTAAGACAGTGGCATCCAGAAGGACATGGCAGAAAACCATCCTGGTTTTCAAATGTCAAGTAAATGTGCAGCAGGCACCAAAGATATAATAGGAGAGACCGGCAATAATAATTATTGTAAGATATACCCATAATGGAGATGGTTTAGTCCACTTGGTAAGAAAGCAAGAACCCTGCGTTTCGCCACCGAGCTGGCTTCGTCAGGAGGCAGTAAAATTGTGGAGAGAGGGGTATTATATAGGAAGTACAATTAGGCAGACCTGAGGCAAATTATGGTTGCGCACCTGTCAGGATGTGACTCAGTATATCGCTGCTGCTCTCAAGTCCGCCCCAGGGTGACATTGCGTAAGACGCACCCCCCATGACGACGTTCACATGTCATCACATGGGTGCACATCACCTGTCACCATGAAAACCAGCCTGATACAGCACAGCGCAATGTAGAACCACAGAGCATGCATAGGGTGCACCCCACCTGTGATGTGGACGAACTGTCACAACATGGATAGAGCCAAAACAAGGAAGTAGCTACAATAAGACCACAGAAGGACATATCAAATATATGTAGTAGTGTATCAAATATATGTAGTAGTGTAACACCCCAGAGTTGTGTTATGAAACTCTTGTAAACTCTTGCAACCCGCTACAATCTGCTAAAAGCATTTACCTTGTCATCTCATCTAATTTTACATTACATCCTCACAAATGTGCATTGTAAGCCTTGTTAAATGTATATTATTGTCATTCTTCATGTTCGCCAGCAGATGGCTGCAATGTTCTGGCAAGGCGTTAAGTTCAGTTTAGTGTTTCTGAGCTGGAATAGTTCATTCCAGTTAACTCCCCCCTTTGTGAGCCGAGTGGGCCATGCCCACATCCTGCAGCATGGGGAGGGAAGGAAGTTAGAGTTAGTGTGCCAGCTACCCCTGCTAGGGGAAGGCTGGGCGTGTAGGAGCTCCCAGATATAGGGAATCAAGCCAGGATCTTGTCTCGGCTGAGACATTGATCATCATCTCCAGCCTGAGCCCTTCAGCCTCAGCTGGAAGAAGCAAGCAGACAACTCCAGTTCCAGGAAGAAGCATACCTTGAGAAGATAGCTGTGCGTAAAGTCCAGAGACCCAGGAGAAGCCATATTCCTCCTCAGCTAGTCAGTCTCCATACAGCACAAGATAGTGCAGAAGCCAAATTCCAGCCACAGTTTAGAGCTAACAAGCAGACGTCCTTTCCTGCAAAGCTCCAGGCACATGATAGAGCAGAAGCATGAATTCCTGCCAACCATTGCCAATACCTGCTGGGACCTAAGACTAAAGCTGTATCTTGCTTGGATGAGAGTTACAACCAGTAAAGACAAGTTTGAACTTTACCCAAGGTCTGGATCTCAATTTCTGCTGCAAATTTGTCTATTACTCCTACTAGCACCACACTCAATTTATTGCAAGTGAGCCAGGATCCAGGAGTTCAGCCGTACCCAGGTAGGAGACACCATTCACACAATTATTACTACCATACAGAGACATTACACCACTCTGGCATTCGTAACCTGGGGCGTGTGTTATAACATCCTTAAAGGGCCCTGTGACAGTATGCTGCAATTGGCGTCATGAACAAAACAATAGACTATTATACCTCTATCCTGACCCACTGCATAATTATGCGTCCGTGTAACCGTACCACGATCCTGCTCATTGCAGTAGATGACCCTAATTCATCACCAAATAACCCACCATCTCTATATAAAGTTAAAGTGACAAGTGCAAAATAAAAATACAAACACTAAAATGTGCATATGTCCCATAGAAGAAAAACACATTAGCAGTGCTCACCAACGATGGGTTTCTTTATTCCAAAATAGGTACGCTATTTAAAAAAATAGTCCCAAGTCATTTTTATCATTGAGACCTAAAGTGCCCATAGCTCCAAATTGTATAATCTATCTTGCTTACCTTCTCAAGAGCTCTCAATGTCTATCTTCCCCTTGTGGTGGATTACATACTAACTCAATCCCTGCAAACCTTAAAACCTTGCTGTCACTATTATTTTCAGATTTTACATGTTCTATTAAACGTGGACAACCTCTCTCTGTATTAATGGAATTCAAATGTTCCCTAAATCTCTCATTCAGGTGCCTAATGGTCTTACCTACATAGAACCTACCACATATACATGACATAAGGTATACCACATATCTACTCTTACAGTTTATTAATGTATTCACTCTATGGTGCAAACCACCAAAAGCTAGTGAGTCCCATTGTGGATTATATTTAGAGCAATTTCTGCATCGGTGATTCCCCATGGGTACCCAATCCTTCAGCCTTGTATCGACGCCTAACCAGTTTATCTTTTAAAGTGTGACATTTCCTAAAGGCCACTAATGGGATTGATCTTTTTATATCTTTTAAGCTGTCATCTTTTCCCACTATATCCCAAGTCTCTCTTATCACTCTTATAATTTGGTCTGCCATAGGACTAAATCTAAAAGAAAAGACAAACCGTTTCTGATTATCCACTCTTTTCCTGGCTTTTAAATTGCCTGAAATTGCTGTGTCCCTATGAATGGATACAGCTTTTTGCATCGCTTCATTCAGCAAATCCATGGGATAGTCTCTGGCTAATAAATGCCTTTTTAGATCTGAAGACTGTTTCCTAAAACTCTCATGTGTCTTATTTATCCTTCTCAATCTGACAAATTGTCCAAATGGAACTGTTTTCGTCACACTATCTTGATAATAGCTTGAATAATGTAATAATGAGTTGGTTACCGTTGGTTTGCGATAACCCTCGGTAACCAGCGCACCTTCTTTCACCAATACTACTACATCCAAAAATTCCAACTTAGAACCTCCAAAATTATGGATAAACCTCATATTCATTTTGTTCACTAAATTCAGATATTCTACAAACTCTTTAAACAGGGGTTCAGTGCCTGACCAAATTATGAAGACATAGAGCCACCACATCAGTCTGAATGAAATGTACATCTGGTCAAAAATACAGTGTAAAAAAAACACATTATTGTGTGTTGAATGTGGTGCCCTGTACCTATATACACATGTAACTTTTCAGATAACCAATGCAGTTATTTATCTTTTTGTGGGACCTATTTTTAGAAAGTAAAAATATAAAAGTTAAGTTTTAAGTAGGCAAATTTTTCAGTGACAAACAGTTGATATATACCTAAATCTAAATGCATTAAATTACTCCTGTGAATTCCTATTACAAATCTCCCATAGAAGAAAAACACATAAGCGGCACTCACCAAAGATGGGTTTCTTCATTTAAAAAGTTCTTACAATACAAGCATCGATATATGCATGGGGCAGACAATAGGACCACAGAAGTACATATCAAATATATGTAGTAGATGACCCTAATTCATCACCAAAGAACCCACCATCTCCATACAAAGTTAAAGTGACAAGTGCAAAATAAAAATGCAAACACTAAAATGTGCATAATTCATATAAATTGAGCAAAAAACGACATCACATTACAATATTACAAACATTATTGAAAGTGAATAAATATAACATAATTACATGTAAAATAAAACCACACAAAAGCATGAAATATACCGTATACATCCTGAACTTGAACATATCAGTTTCTGAGATCTTCCATTATCAGACATCAATCCTTACCAGTAGGAATACATAGGTGTGCTTTTATACAGACTATGAAAAGAATAAAAAATAAAAAAGAGAACAACATAAATTAATAAAAATAATTATTTTATTTTGCTCTTGTCACTGTAGGTTTGTATGGAGTTAGTTGATACTTCAGTGATGAATTAGGGTCATTTACTACATATATTTGATATGTCCTTCTGTGGTCTTATTGTAGCTACTTCCTTGTTTTGGCTCTATCCATGTTGTGACAGTTCGTCCACATCACAGGTACGACGCATGCTCTGTGGTTCTACATTGTGCTGTGCTCTATCAGGCCGGTTTCCATGATAAAGGGCGACATGTGTGGCCATGTAATGACACATCAACGTCGTCATGTGGGACACGTCTCACGAGATGCCACCCTGGGGTGGGCTTGTGCGCAGCTGCAATGTATTGAGCAATATCATGACAGGTGTGTGACCATAATTTGCCTTAGGTGTGCCTTATTGTACTTTCAGTATAATACCCCTCTCACCACAATGTTACTGCCTCCTGACGAAGCCAGCGAGGGTTCTTGCTTTCTTACCAACTGGACTGGACCATCTCCATTATGGGTACATCTTAATTGTTATTGCCTGTCTCTCTTATTATATCTTTGGTGCCTGTTGCACATTTATTTGACCTTTTAAAACCAGGACAGCATCTTTTACTGCACACTGTCAGGCTAGCATATATTTTTTTTTTTTTACCCTCAATATTGTCTAGCTGCTCTGCTATCCAGCACCGTGTGGGAAATGTTATCTGTGGCATTGACCTATGCTACAGCTGCTACATTATTATTGTACCACACACTGTTCGGTTGTTACTTATCTCGATATATCTTTGTTTTGCGGCCTCTATATTTACTCCTTTTTCTTGTGATGAATTTTTTTTTGTGGCTTCCAGGGACGAGTTTTACCTTCCTGAGTCATATTTACAGTATTTTTACTGTGCAGCGGTGGCCATTTGCGCCACTTTATATTAATATATATTAAATATATACCTATTGGGTTATTTCCTTCCAAAGTGGCACATCTCTGTATACATGAACAGGCATATGTGAATATATGGTCCAGGTGGCCCATTTGGTATGCTTCCTTATCAGCAGCAGTAATGTGGGGCTTATGTCCATCTTGTCCCTTTTGTTTCACTTATGTGTTATCTGTTTAAGCATTTCAATAAACTATTTATTTGTATATACATTGTGTATGTGATATTTGATAGGGGTTATTTGCATGCTTTGTAGGTTCACAGTAATGTTTCGGCCCTTCTATTTTCGTTATTATGTTGGGAGGTTCAATCTGCCTGCCAAGAAGTCAATGGGGTCAGGGAACAGAGTATGTGATGGAGAAAGGCCACAGTCCAGGTAACTGCTCCATCAGCTTAAAGAGACTGAACTGGCTGATGCGGCTTCTGCTACTTGTGGCAGCAGATATTGTGGGAAGTGGGTGACTTGGTGGGGCAGAGAGGGGCAACCTAGTCAGACATGTGCCGGGCGCACATATAGGAAACCGTCTGAAAGATATTAAAAAATCTCGGTAGGATATCCATTTTGATAACACCCATCCTACCAAACCATAACAAATGTTTCAGGGAATATTTCTGAACGTCCTCTAAGGTTTTCTTCTGCAGGGGAAGATAATTAAGTGGGTATAATATAAATGCAACTGGTTTGGGATTTGGGATCCTAAATAGGTTATGCTTGTGGTCTGCCATTTACAAGGAAAGTTACTCTGAACCTGCAGAGCAACTGCTGATGGAAGTGAGATATTTAACATCTCGCATTTGGTAGGATTGATTTAAAAATTACTGAGGTGACCAAATTTTTGGGAATTCCTTGAGAATGGAAGGGATAGTGACGTGCGGATTTGAAACATACATGAGGAGATCATCAGCATAAAGCGCCAATGTGTGATATTGAACCCCTATTTTTAATACCAGAAATATCTGGATTTTTCCTCAATGCGTTATCTAGGTGTTCCATTACCATCCTTGGCGAGTCCCATTTTTAATAGAAAAGGAGGGAGCGAGTATACCATTGGTTCTAACTCTGGCAGTGGGATTGTTATAGAGAGCGCATATCTTCTGTACAAAGTTGGAACCCAGGCCTATCTGTCTCAATGCAGCTATCAGTGAATCTCCAATGCACCCTATCAAAAGCTTTTTCAGCACCGACTGCAAATAGGCATATAGGATCCATGATGCTCTTTGCTCTGAAGATAAGATTGACTGTTCGTATGATATTGTCTCTAGCTTCCCTGCCTTGTACAAACCCAACCTGATCCCCATGAATAATCCCAGAAAGCACTTTATTGAGGCGATTCGCTAATAACTTAGAATACATTTTACTGTCACAGTTGATTAGTGAAATGGGACGGTAGTTGCTACAAATAGTTGGATCTTTTTGGGGTTTCGGGATCACAATTATATGCGTCTCTAGTGCTTGTTTAGGAAAGGAACTTTGGAACGCAACGGGGAGTTCTCCATGGCATTACTTGCACGTCCGGCCACGCCCCGGAACTCAGCGTATGCTTTCCACTCTGGAGCGCATCGGGAGATATCGGGGCCGGACAGCAATGTATGTACATTTATTTGTATTCATTCTTAAGGTATACAAATCTCTTTTATCAACTATCCTTCTTAATTTATTATATTACTCTTTTATATAAATATTTGGGCACATAATATAGTTTGAAGGGCCGGAGGTGACGCTCCGCCCACTTCCGGTCCATGCCAGAATTTTCTGCCAATTGCTTAATTGGCAAATTGATACATATACTGTATATATATATATATATATATATATATATATATATATGGTACCATGTGCATTTCTTGCTATATTTTATTTTGCTCTCGAGAAAGGGGGATATACCCAGAAACGTGTTGAGCTTTTCTGACCAAATAAAGAATTCTCCACTTGGAACCCTGGTTATCATTCTTTTAGGACATGGAGGCAAATTCATACCATCTGACGAGCGACCTCGGCGGGGGAGGAGAAGGTATAGGTGTTTTATGTTTATCCAATAGTAAGACCCCCATTCGTTATAACATTTTAATATTCTAATACCATATTATTACGGCATCATCATTCAACTGTTTAAAATACGTCAAGTTCACACTATAAAATAGCCTTGTTGCTGACTTAAGTGTTTTACTTTTACCTATTTTCTTGACTACACCGCTCTCTTGGCGCCCCTGTGCTATTCCCTCTCCTCCTCTGACATCATCTGAGCTATATAGGGGAATATAAGCACCCATTTTTGTTCTTTCTCACTTTTGCACAAACTTCGCAGTGTACTTTCGTACACGGCTCTCCTAAGGCCCCTTGCAGACGAGTGTGTCCGGATTAGGTCTGGATGTGTTGCGTCTGCGATCAGGGAAAATCGTGTTCAGTTTTTATTGTGCGGGTGCAATGCGTTTTGCACGCGCGTGATAAAAAACTGACTGTGGCACCCAGACCCGAACCCGGACTTCTTCACTGAAGTTCGGGTTTGGGATCAGTGTTTTGTATATTTTATTATTTTTCATTATAATATGGTTATAATGGAAAATACTACCATTCTTTAATTCAGAATGCTAAGTAAAAGGTCCATTGTGGGGTTAAAAATAAAAATAAATGTAACTCATCTTCTTCTTCTTGCAAGGACCTGGCTGGAGAAAGACCTTCAGTGACGTCATTGTGCTCACCGCGTGGTGAGGACGATGACATCACCGAAGGTCTTTTTTCAGCCAGGTCCTGCAAGAAGAAGAAGAAAGAAGATTAGCTCGGCTGCGCGATCAAGTAGATGAGGTGAGTTACATTTATTTTCAACCCCACAATGGACCTTTTACTTAGCATTCTGAATAAAAGAATGCTATTATTTTCTATTATAACCTTGCTATAATGGGAAATAATCAAGTAAATGGGGTCCTGGGTAACTCATCCCTCGTCTCCTTGGCAATCATGCGTGAAAATAGCATTGCAGCCGCACTTGCTTGCGAATGCTTGTGATTTTCACGCATCCCCATTCAATTCTATGGGGCCTGCGTTGCGTGAAAAAGGCTGAATATAGAACATGCTGCGATTTTCACGCAACACACAAGTGATGCGTGAAAATCACCGCTCTTCTGAACAGCCCCATTGAAGTAAATGGGTCCGGATTTGGTGTGGGTACAATGCGTTCACAACACGCATTGCACCCGCTGGAATTCTCGCCTGTGTGAAAGGGGCCTAAGGGTGCAGCCTCAGGAACGATACCTAAACTACCTTATATTTGCCTCCCTTCATCATACCCTCCTGCCTATTAATAGTCTCCTTGGCTCTTCTTAACTCATCCTTTTTTCACTTCCCTATTTTTTCTCTCATCAATGTTTAGGAAAGGGGCAGCTAGATGATATGCTATTGAACACTCTCAAAAGAAAAGGTACTAGAAGATCTTTAAAGTTCTTAAAAAAGGGTGCAATGAAGCCGTCTGGACCCAGATTCTTGCCTCATTATCAGAAAAATCTTATTCCATCTCCCCACTCGCCTCTTCAGATATAGGGGGCAGTGCGGTTTCCTCAACGTAATTATTTATCCGACTCTCAAGATTCTCAACCCGCATATCGGTCAATTGTCCTCTAATGTTGTATAGGGTCTCGTGATATGTTTTAAAGGTTTCGGCTATTTGTGCATAATGGTGAACTGGTGTATTCCTCATGTCTTTTATGGTGGGGATGTAGCTAGCCTGTTGACGAGGATGTATGAATCTCGCTAATGCTTTCCCAGGTTTATAGGAATGTTCAAATAGGTAACTACGGAATCGTTCAGTGTTTAAAAAAATGGAGTCTGAGAGTAATCTTTTAAGCTGATCTCTGGACATGGTGAGTTCAGAAAGAACCTGTGGGTCTAGTGATTGTTTGTGTGACTGTTCTAAGGTAGCTATGTGAGTTAGCAGTTGTTGCACTTTAGCTCCCCTTTCTTTCTTGAGCCTAGATCCGTGGCCCACGAATACTCTGAGAGCCGTATTATCAGTTGAGTGATTTTCAATGAACTCTTTTATTGTGTTTTCTATGTCAGATCTGCACACTCTGTCACGTATAAGAGTTTTGTTTAGTCGCCATGTCCATTCCTTAGCTGTCAGTCCCGGTAACTCTAGTGACATAAAAATTGGAGAATGGTCTCAGATAAAGGTATAATGCATGGTGAGATATCAGCACAATTAACCCCTTCAGGTGCGGCACCTGAAGGGGTTAATTGTACTATCATATTCCCCTGTAAGAGATCAGGGCTGCCAGGCAGCAGGGGGCAGTCTTGTACACAGTTTGTAGTGTATTCTAACTAGAAGCGTCCCCATCACCATGGGAACGCCTCTGTGTTAGAATATACTGTCGGATATGAGTTTTCACGAAGTGAAAACTTAGATCTGAAAAATCTTTTATGCAGACGGATCTTCGGATCCGTCTGTATGAAAGCAACCTACGGCCACGGATCACGGACACGAATGCCAATCTTGTGTGCATCCGTGTTTTTTCACGGACCCATTGACTTGAATGGGTCCGTGAACCGTTGGCCGTGAAAAAAATAGGACAGGTCATAGGCAGCATCGGCCCCCCCCCTCCCTCTATACCAGTAACAACATTGGTTCCAGTGTGCGGCCTCCCATCTCCCCCCCCCCCCCGATCATTGGTGGCAGCGGAGTTCCGATCGGAGTCCCAGTTTAATCGCTGGGGCTCCGATCGGTAACCATGGCAACCAGGACGCTACTGCAGTCCTGGTTGCCATGGTTACTTAGCAATAGTACAATAGTAGAAGATTCATAGTTACCTGCTTGCTGCTGCGATGTTCGTGTCCGGCCGGGAGCTCCACCTACTGGTAAGTGACAGGTCTGTGCGGCGCATTGCTAAATGAACTGTCACTTACCAGTAGGAGGAGCTCCCGGCCGGTCACAGACATCGCAGCAGCAAGCAGGTAAGTATGAATCTTCTACTATTGTACTATTGCTAAGTAACCATGGCAACCAGGGCTGCAGTAGCTTCCTGGTTGCCATGGTTACCGATCGGAGCCCCAGCGATTAAACTGGGACTCCGATCGGAACTACGCTGCCACCAATGATCGGGGGGGGGGGAGATGGGAGGCCGCACACTGGCCACCAATGTTGTTACTGCTATAGAGGGAGGGGGGCCGATGGGGGGCGCATACTGTGCCACCAACGATTTATTACAATAGAGGGAGGGAGGGGGGCGATGGGGGGCGCACACTGTGCCACCAACGATTTATTACAATAGAGGGAGGGAGGGGGGAGGCGATGGGGGGCGCACACTGTGCCACCAACGATTTATTACAATAGAGGGAGGGAGGGGGGGGCCGCACTGGCCACCAATGATATTCAAACTGGGGAGCGGGGGGGTGTCTGCCCCCTGCTTCCTGGCAGCCCTGATCTCTTACAGGGGGATATGATAGTAGAATTAACCCCTTCGGGTGCGGCACCTGAGGAGTTAATTGTGCTGATCACGCCCCCCTGTAAGAGATCGGGTGCTGCCAGGCAGCAGGGGGCAGTCATGTACACAGTTTTTCAGTATATTCTAACCTGAAGCGTCCCCATCACCATGGGAACGCCTCTGTGTTAGAATATACTGTCGGATCTGAGTTTCACGATGTAGCTCATATCCGACAGTATATTCTAACATAGAGGCATTCCCATGGTGATGGGGACGCTTCAAGTTATGTTCGGGTGTCCGCCTGGCCGTACGGAGGCAAGCGGATCAGTCCAGACTTACAATGTAAGGCCTCATGTACACGACAGTATTTTTTCACAGTCCGCAAAACGGGGTTCCGTTGTTCCGTGTCCGTTTTTTCTTCCTTGTGTCTTCCTTGATTTTTGGAGGATCACCAGACCAGAAAAGTGAAACAAAAAATCTAAGTCACGTTTGCCTTGATAATGATAGGAAAAAAACAGACACGGATCACGGACGCGGATGACAATCTTGTGTGCCTCCGTGTTTTTTCACTGACCCATTGACTTGAATGGGTCTGCAAGCCGTTGTCCGTCAAAAAAATAGGATAGGTCCTATTTTTTGGACGGACAGGAAACACAGATCACGGACGCGGATGACAAACGGTGCATTTTCCGAGTTTTCAATGGACCTATTGAAAGTCAATGGGTCCACAGAAAATCACAGAAAACGGAACAACGGACACGGATGCACACAACGGTCGTGTGCATGAGGCCTACGTTTTAGGGGGGTCATGTGGACAGTGCCAGCTACGCAAACTCAGTAGAGAAGTACCAGTACATCTTCAAGCAAGTTACCAATTACCTTTATCCCAGTTGGCAACAAACCCAAGGATGCGCTTTACTGAGATAACACTTTCCAAAGGAAGTACATGTGTTTTAGTGATCTTTCTACAAAAAGTGTTAAATGTGAAAGCGTTAAGATAGAGAGACATGATGGAGTTCATATTGATTTCTCTCACACTAGGAAAACACTTATGAACTGTAAAAACTTCAGTTTATATTTAAATAAGGCCTCCTGTACACAAATGTTTTTTTTCCCGTTTACGTTCCGTTTTTTGCGTTCCGTATATGGACCGTATACGGAAACATTCATTTCAAAGGATCTGCAAAAAACTGAATGTACTCCATATGCCTTCCGTTTCCGTATTTCCGTTCAAAGATAAAACTTATTATTGCCCACAAATAACGATCTGTGGCTCTATTCAAGTCAATGGGTCCGCAAAAAATACGGAATGCATACGGAACACATCCATATGTCATCCGTTTTTTGCGCATCCATGCCCACTTTGCCCGCGTATATACTGTTAAAACACATTACTGTACATTACATTAATGATTAAAAAGTTTCTGTTTGCGATCCGCAAACAACGGATCGCATACGGAGATTTTTTGCGGAACTACAGAACGAAATGGAAACACAACGGAAACAAAAAATGGAACAACTGATCCATTAAAAATGGACCGCAAAATACTGAAAAAGCCATATGGTCGTGTGCAAGAGGCCTAAGGCTGGGTATCCATGTACAGAAAAAAAATAGGTTGGTACAGGATTTGGGTGATTGCAAAATTTGCAGTATATCTATGAGCTTGCCAGCAGCTGCTCTCAGTATGAAACACACCCTATACTTCCCCTCATAAAACTTTACCTATTTATTCAATCTACCTAACTAAATACGTCACTAAACTGTCCCTACGACACTTAGTTTACTGGCTTGTGTCTGTAATCGCTTTCTGTTAGGGTCTATTCATACATCCTCAAGTTGAGTCCGTATCTGTTCCACAAGTTTGCGGAACAGGTGCGGACCAATTCATTTTCAATGGGGCTGGAACGGATGCGGACAGCACACTATGTGCTGTCCGGATCCGCACTTCTGTTCCCGAAAAATGTCCTATTCTTGTCCACAACTGCGGAAAAGAAAAAGCATTTTCTATTATAGTGCTGGCTAAGTGCGGTCCGCCAAATGCAGAACGCACATTACCGGTGTCTGTGTTTTGCTGATCCACAATACACATGCAGGTGTATGAATGGACCCCAAGACACATCCAAGACACATGTTCTCAGATCGCAGGCTAAGCTCAGAATGGTGTCTCTAGAGTCTAGGCAAGCCAATAGACTAAATGAACAGCCAATATCCTGCCCCCTGATTGGCTCACAGTCTGCCTTTCAGCCTCTAAACACCCCCTCCCTCCCAGGTTCATGTGATCAGTTATCTTCCACACTGATTTTTCCTGCCAATTCTCGTAGTAAAATGGAGAGAGAATAGCCAAAATGTGGGATTTGTTTGGCAGTAGAATTTTTGGGAGATTAACGAATCCGATTTGTTTACAACCGTTTCTCTCTTCTCTAGCACATACCTTAGTAAATGTGGGCCATTGAGTTCACTATTACTACAAAAAGACATATACTGTATATAGAAATGCTATATCTGAGGGGAAAAAGCCGAAAAACTGGAAGAGTGAAAGGTCTATGCAATTTTGGTATGGGTAGTAATAACTGACTTTATTAGCCAATAAAGTAAATTATTACTACCCATAATTAAATTGCAAGGACATTTCTCTACAGCAAGTACCCTCTAGTATTTTGGTTTTCATCTCAAGAATGCGATGGTGGTGCCTGCCAACTGGACCTGGATCGAGCTGTAGCTACTTTGCTTTTGTCTAAGGACTCAGAGCTTCAGGGCCTGATCTAACACAACAATCCTAGGTGGGCATTCCCGACATCTAAGGCTACTTTCACACCAGAGTTTTTGCTGGATCCGTCATAGATCAGCAAAAATGCTTCTGTCATGATAATACAACCGTCTGCATCCGTTCTGAATGGATCCGCTTGTATTATCTCTAAAATAGCCAAGGCGGATCCGTCATGAACACCATTGAAAGTCAATGTTTGATGGATCCGTTTTCTATTGTGTCCGAGAAGTTTTCTTTTGTGTCAGGTAGGATCCGTCTTGCTACGCACCACATCGTGGAAAGAAAAACGCTTTTTGCAACATTATTCTGTCCGCGATGGGGACACAACCAAACGGAACAGAATGCATTCTGGTGCATTCCATTTAGTTCCATTCTGTTTTGTCGCCATCAACAATGAACGGGGACAAAACGGTCAGACCTCAATAGCGGAAAGGGAAAGCGTAAGTGTGAAAGTAGCCTAACTCTCTGTGGTAGCTGTTGATCCTCCACTGTTGGTGGACCCCTGTGTTTTTCCTCTTCCCTCAGAAATGCTATATTAGGACATATGGATGCCATAAGGGGTCTTCCGAGTGGAACAAAGAGCTACTCCCACTGCCACCACCGTTTAGGCTGTTTGAAGTGTCTAGGCAAAAAGTTCGGTGGGTCCTGGACCCCACCTAATGCCTTATTTCATCCACATATGGGAGCCTTTTTCACTGAGGTCTATGAGAATTATCAAGACATTCAAACCAGTGACTGCCTTAGGAATTGAAAAGAAAGCCACATACATGCATGACCACCACAGATCACCACAGGATCACTGCATGGCACATGCCCCAGGGGCCCTACCTATATTCCAGACATGGCTGGAATTAAGTATGCAGTTCTTAATGCAGTTTTGGGCCAAAGCCAAAAGAGGATCCAACAGGTAGAAGTATAAAGGCCACAAAAACTGCTTCCTGTATGTTGCTGCAGCTATCAGACCCATAACAATCAACTATATTTTCTACAACTCATTTAATTATATCTGGCTGCATAGAAATGACATTATTTGACATAAATAAAGATTGTGACAACTGTATGACCCATTATACTATTCCACACAGCAATAAGATAGTATTGTAACTGTACATTCACATGTAGCAGAAAGCATTTGTGGAGAAATCTGCATCATAAACAGTTCCCCATGTATTCCTATGGAGTTTGAATTTGCCTACTCTACAAATCTGTGATTTGGCTTTAATTATGAATTTTTGGCTAAAATGATTAGCTCTAAGAATGATTTGTGACGTTATTACATCTTTTATCTATCTTTTTTTATCTTGAATACTTATACTATCTAATGTGTTACCAGAAGGTACCAATTAGGCCTCATGCACACAACAATATTTTTTCACGGTCTGCAAAACCGGGTTCCGTTGTTCCATGATCCGTGTCCATTTTTTCTTCTGTGTGTCTTCCTTGATTTTTGGAGGTTCACCAGACCAGAAAAGTAAAACAAAATCTAAGTCACGTTTGCCTTGAAAATGATAGGAAAAAAACGGACACGGATCACGGACGCGGATGACAATCTTGTGTGCCTCCGTGTTTTTTCACGGACCCATTGACTTGAATGGGTCCGCAAGCCGTTGTCCGTCAAAAAAATAGGACAGGTCCTATTTTTTTGACGGACAGGAAACACGGATCACGGACGCGGGTGATAAACGGTGCATTTTCCGAGTTTTCAATGGACCCATTGAAAGTCAATGGGTCCGCAGAAAATCACAGAAAACGGAACAACGGACACGGATGCACACAACGGTCGTGTGCATGAGGCCTTAATGTGATTTAATGTTGACAGAAATAGTGTTGGTTACTTAAAGGCGTATTCCCATCTTAGACAATGGGGGCATATCGCTAGGATGACAGGTGCGGGACCTACATGGAGAACGGAGCGGAGAAAATGGAGGAGGGCGCATGGAGCCGCTATGGAGCCGCCGAAAATAGCCGAGCGCTGGCGATAGAAATAAATGGGAGCGGTGGCCGCGCATGAACGGTGCGCTCCCATTCACTTCAATGGGAGAGGCGGGGAGCTGTGCCTGGTGGTGGACGGACCTCAGGAAACCCGGAGTCCTCCAGCCACAACTCACCCTGACTCCGTTCTCCTTGTAGGTGCGGGTCCCAGAGGTGGGACCAGCACCTATCAGACAATGGGGGCATATCCTAGCAATATGCCCCCATTGTCTAAGATGGGACAACCCCTTTAACACCACTGCTTGTCTCCAACTCAGAGGCTTAGTATTAGTGTTATTGCTGAGTATGCCTTTTTTTTTTATTAAAAAGTAACTTTTATTAGTCTTAGATTAAAATTCAATAAAGGTCAGGTAGTAGTGAATGATTCAGAGCACTAGCTATCTAGGGCAATTTAATGAGCAGGAGATAAGGGACTTGAAGTTAGGTCCGAGGTATCCTGAGGCTGGGGTCGCTCTTTTCAGGGTGGGTGCTCCGACATACAGCCAGCTGGCTATTCCCCGCCTGAAGACTAGGGCTGTTAGGGAAAGCTCTATTAGGCTAATATATTAGATAGGAGACCGCAATGTATAGCAGACCCTCGCCTCATGAGAGTGATCGCCGGGACCGTTATATTCATCTCAGTGCTCTGAATCATTCACTACTACCTGACCTTTATTGAATTTCAATCTAAGACTAATAAAAGTTACTTTTTAATAAAAAAAAGGCATACTCAGCAATAACAAGGCACCAATTAAAGTGAAGAAATGCACATCTGACTGAACGTTTTTACAACTGGAATGGTCGCTGGTTACATTGGAATTGGAGTGGAGTGTGCTCATTGACAAACTCCTGTTTGATACTATTGGAGTGTGACAAAACATTTGATTCGGATTTGAAGGACTTGGACACTGTCCTATCTCTTGCACATGGTATTTGGAATTTGTATGCCAATGAACTTACATATGCTTTTATAACATTGATGCAGTTTACCACTAATGTTGTAACCCACAATAACTCAATCCTATTTATTTATGACCTCTAAACCGACATGCAGCCAGCACCTGCTCTTCAGTCCTTTACCTGCGCCCGAGCCATAGTCGCACTGCTGGCAGCCTGAACATGACGTGCATGCAAATGATCCTATCTGTAATAATCTAATTACCGTAATTTATATTTGTGACTTTTGTTTCTAGTATTGCCTAACAGTCTATCTTACGGCATGTCCTGAACTCTGCTCTGACTTTGCTTGCTGTATTCTGTTTCACATTAGAAGTAGGGATAATTTTCCTAAATTAGAAAAACCCAGTAGATATAAATCCTTGAGATTTTCTTGCCAACTATTTCATCTAATTATTAAATATATAATTGAAATGTTGCTTAGTTATATCTGTCTGCTAGATGTACATTAATAGCTGGGGCTACATGCGGATTTGAATGCGACACCTGCCACAAAGCCAAAGATTGCAGTCAATCGCTGCCTACATCACAGGTAATTAAAGTAAAGCTGGCGCCTTGCAATCCATAAGTTGGCATGCCACAACAGTAACAAGAAATCCAAACATGCTAGAAAACTTGGAGGTCAGAACACAACCTTGTTCACTTTGATTGCAAAGTCAATTCGGATTAATGTGACTGGCCCGTAGATTTCCGAAACAAATCTGATGTATGGACAGTGTTCTTCAGTGATGATAAATGTGCTACTTGTGAGAACACCCTCCTGGGGTAACATAATCAATGCACTGATCCATTTTATATAATGTCCCACATAGAGCTATATAATAACCCCACTAGTATCATAAATGTCATTGGCAGAGTAGCATTCCTGTGCACTTTTACCCTTCCTATCAAACAGACGGCCTTGATTAGGTGGTACATATAGGTGTGTGTGCTCCTCCTCTCATTGGTTGCTGATGCACATAGAGGTGACTAGGAGCAGCACACCATACATGCAGAGTCTGCGCTCCTGAACATAGATGCCCAATGGCATAGGTAGGTTTAGTGTATGACCTGCCTGGCCTGAGAGCACCTTGGCGGGGGTAGGTGGGCACAGACGTGTTTTGATCAAAATATATTGGCTCATATTTTTTTAATTCAGAGTGAGGGCTTAGTCCATATATAATGCTTGCATCTATTTTGCATCTATTTTGCAAGTACATTATTATCTTTTTTTTTGTTCTGTGATTTTTTTTTCATATAAAGTAGCCAGGGACGTCCGCATATTTATTTATCATATTGTGCAGGCTGTTTTTATCTTTGTTTTTTTCTCTTTTCTGTGATTTTTGTTTATCATGTAGTATTTGCTTGAAGGAGTGGCACCTTCAAGCTTAAATGCGCTCCTATTTTATCTTGGGAGTAGCATTCATGTGCACTTTTGCACTTCCTATCAAACAGACCGCCTTGATTAGGTGGTACATATAGGTGTTCTTGCTCCTCCTCCCATTGGTTGCTTGATGCACATGGAGGTGACTAGGAGCAGCACACCATATGTGCAGTGTCTGTCCTCCTGAACATAGATGCCCAATGGCTTAGGTAGGTTTAGCGTAGGACCTGACCTGAGACCACCTTGGCGGGGGCAGGTGGGCACAGATGTGTTTTGATCAAAATATATTGGCTAAGTGTCGCAGATTTTATCACATCAGAGTGAGGGCTTAGTCCATATATAGTCAGGTCCATAAATATTGGGACATCGACACAATTCTAAATTTTTTGGCTCTATACACCACCACAATGGATTTGAAATGAAACTAACAAGATGTGCTTTAACTGCAGACTGTCAGCTTTAATTTGAGGGCATTTACAACCAAATCAGGTGAACGGTGTAGGAATTACAAGTTTGCATATGTGCCTCCCACTTGTTATGGAACATAATAATAACCATAAATCAAACTTTCACTTTTTAATACTTGGTTGCAAATCCTTTGCAGTCAATTACAGCCTGAAGTCTGGAACGCATAGACATCACCAGATGCTGAATTTCATCCCTGGTGATGCTCTGCCAGGCCTCTACTCCAACTGTCTTCAGTTCCTGCTTGTTCTTGGAGCATTTTCCCTTCAGTTTGGTCTTCAGCAAGTGAAATGCATGCTAAAGTCAGGTCAGGTGATTTACTTAGCCATTGCATAACATTCCCCTTAAAAAACCCTTTGATTTATTTTGCTGTATGCTTTGGGTCATTGTCCATCTGCACTGTGAAGCACTGTCCAATGAGTTCTGAAGCATTTGGCTGAATATGAGCAGATAATATTGCCCAAAACACTTCAAGATTCATCCTGCTGCTTTTGTCAGACATCATCAATAAATACAAGAGAACCAATTTCATTGGCAGCCATACATGCCCACGCCACGACACTACAACCACCATGCTTCACTGATGAGGTGGTATGCTTAGGATCATGAGCGGTTCCTTTCCTTCTCCATACTCTTCTCTTCCCATCACTCTGGTACAAGTTGATCTTGGTCTCATCTGTCCATAGGATGTTGTTCCAGGCTTTTTTAGATGTCGTTTGGCAAACTTTAATCTGCCCTTCCTGTGTTTGAGGCTCACTAATGGTTTACATCTTGTGGTGAACCCTCTGTATTCACTCTGGTGAAGTCTTCTCTTGATCATTGACTCACATTCACCTACCTCCCGGAGAGTGTTCTTGATCTGGCCAACTGTTGTGAAGGGTGTTTTCTTCACCAGGGAAAGAATTCTTTGGTCATCTACCACAGTTGTTTTCCGTGGTCTTCCGGGTCTTTTGGGGTTGCTGAGCTCACCGATGTGTTCCTTCTTTTTAAGAATGTTCCAAACAGTTGTTTGGGCCACGCCTAATGTTTTTGCTATCTCTCTGATGGGTTCGTTTAGTTTTTTCAGCCTAATGATGGCTTGCTTCACTGATAGTGACAGCTCTTTGGATCTCATCTTGAGAGTTGACAGCAACAGATTCCAAATGCAAATAGCACACTTGTAATGAACTCTGGACCTTGTATCTGCTCATTGTAATTGGGATAATGAGGGAATAACACACACCTGGTCATGGAACAGCTGAGAAGCCAATTGTCCCATTACTTTTGGTCCCATAACAAGTGGGAGGCACATATGCAAACTGTTGCAATTCCTACACCGTTCACCTGATTTGGATGTAAATACCCTCAAATTAAAGATGACATCTTGTTTTGTTTTATTTATTTGCCAATTTTCTTTTTATTGAACATCAGCGAAAAGTTACAAGGAGGAATAAATTGCTTCTTCACAAGTACAGGTAATGTTTGAGTAATCACATCATCAAACAGTAAGCATGTACATATTAACACTTGTTTGAAATACAAAGTTATATAAAATCATATAACAAAAAGGACATTAGGAACCAAACATTTGTCAGGCTTCTAATATGGCCAAAAAGGGGTTTCTATGAATCACAATGACACGTAGACAAGGGAAAACAACAGACAACAACTAGATTGACATACAGGAAACATGTAAGGAGGCAAGGGGAGGGGGGGGGGGAGAGGTCATTGTAAGAGAGTTGGAAAGCTCAGATGATCAAGCAAAGCCACGAAAAAGCTTCCAGGGTTGCCAGACCTTTAAGAATTTCTGGCGGTTTCCCATTTCCCAGGCCGCTAACTCTTCTAGGCGGTATACCTTGTCTACCTTATCCAGCCATTCCGCTTGAGACGGGGGTCTATCTGATTTCCATTTCAGCAGAACAAGTAGTCTCGCTGCCGTGAGTAGCATCGTGGGTAAATTAGATTTTGACGGGGTAAAGTTTTGGTTTGGGCACCAGAGTAGAACTAGTTTAGGGTCCAATACCAATGGATGTTGTGGAGAGCATACCTGGTTAATAGTATTTTCGACTTGGAGCCAGAAGGGGCGTATGTTATGACAGTTCCACCAAATGTGGGACAGTGATCCCGGTTCAGTGCCGCACCTCCAACACACATCAGGTATGGAAGGGTTTAATTTGTGTAGGAATACCGGCGTTTTATACCATCTGGTCGTGAGTTTGAAGGAGTTTTCCTGCACTAATACACAGCGTGAGAAGCCATGTGAGTTGGTTAAAATGGCTGCTTTTTTTAGGCGCTGAAAATTTTGTCGAAAGCTCCATTTCCCACGCAGTCAGATGCGACATGTTTGGTGAGGCGGCTGAGAGAAGGAGCTTATACATTTTAGATAAAGCTTTTGAAGCAGGGAAGGGTAACCCCACACGTTCTTCAAGCCATGTTAGTGGAGTATTATGGGGGGGGGGGGGGCATCTCGAGTTTCTTAATGTCCTTACGGAAGCCTAGTATCTGCAGGAAAGACGCTTTGTTCACCAGAGGTGTTTCCAGTATGGATGTCCAGTCTAGTTCCCCGTTTTGGTTTCTAATACTATCAAGTGGGTGGTTATGGAGAAGTGACCAGATGCCTGAAGCATCAAGTATATCTCTGTGGATATGTGCTTGCAATAAAGATAGAGGGAGACGAGTGTGCGGGAATCTCAGCTCTTTGACCGTGAACAGCTTAGACCATTCCGCTAGTACCGCTTTCCACATATACGATACATTTGTGGAATTATGTAGGCAGGGGCGAAACCCCCATAGGGGTTTTGTTTTATTTCTAATCCATAGTGGAGGTGTATAGAGCCAAAAATGTTAGAATTGTGTCAATGTCCCAATATTTATGGACCTGACTGTAATGCCTGCATCTATTTTGTTAGTGCATTATACATTTTTTTCCCCTGTGATTTATTATCATACCTAGCGGCTTCACCTGTTTCATACTACATCTCTACGTGCCCTACAGCATCATCAGACCAGTCATGTATCGGATCACATAGCCTGACACATTACTATACAAGTCAGGTGTCCGTTGTTCCAGCTTGTTCAATCTTCACAAATCCTACTTCATGTTCCTACCACTAGGTTCTGTTATTCCATGCAGCCAAAATCTCTTGTGGATTTGTTCCTGGATGTTAGAACTAAGGGGAAGTTCCCATCACCGTTATTTTTCCGTTCTTCTAATCTGTCAGAAGAATAGAAAAATAAAGAAAAAAAGGATTCTATAAAAAACAGATCCTGTGCATCAGTTGCGCACATGTAAGATCCTCACCTGTCTCGCACTCCGGTGTGACCAAAAATGGTACTCATGGAGCTGTGGGACAGGTTATGCGTGTCTCCATTGATACACCAGCTCCAACCCCTTTGCGAACCGACGCAGGGATGCGTTTGCATGTGCACCGGAGGGGAAGACCACATGGCTTTCGGGGACAGCTTGGCGGGGCTAGTGGGTGTGCGCTGCAGCCGAGCTTGTGTCCAGTGCCTATTGTGGATTCCATTCCGGTGTCCATGTCGACATGCTCACGTGTATGTTCTAAAACGGGTTTTCAAGGGGATACGCGGTAGCGCGTATGCGCTTCTTATGCGCTTTGCCGACCAGCAAAGGGAATAGCACCTGGCCGCAACTCCAAAGTAAATTAGGGGGCCGGGCTTGGTCTAATTGACTAATGACCGACCAAAACCTTGTACACAGGTGTAGGGCAGGATCATGACCTATGGGGAGTGGACACTTGGCGCCCTGGGATTTGTTAGCAGGCACATCAAAGGTGGCCTCCCAGGTCGGTCAGTGCCCACTGTTATCCTTCCTTATCCAGGTGCAGGTCAGTACTGCTAGCTACTGACTGAAGATTGCTGGCAGTCTGTCCGTTCCAGTGGGACCCAGGACTTTCCGTGACACATCTGTTTACCTGGCAAGTTGCACAGAGACTTATGCACGGATCGGGACTACTCCTGGCTTTCCTTCGTTTTTTGTTTGCCTGATATTTGCCCAGTGAAGTTTACCTGTACTTTGTTTATTTTGTTAATAAACCCCTTTGACTTAGGCCCCATGCACACGGCCGTGTTTCACAGCCGTGTGCGGGCCGTGGAACCGCGGCCTGGATCCCTCCTGAGAGCAGGAGCGCACGGCGTCACTGGTTGCTATGACGCCATGCGCTCCCTGCTGCCGGCACAGTACAGTAATACACTGGTATAGATCATACCAGTGTATTACTGTATTGCGGCGGCAGCAGGGAGCGCACGGCGTCATAGCAACCAGTGACGTAGTGCGCTCCTGCTCTCAGGAGGGATCCAGGCCGTGGTTCCACGGCCCGCACACGGCTGTGAAACACGGCCGTGTGCATGGGGCCTTAGTCCTTACTGGTCTGTTTCATTGGTGCCTTGCATTACAGCACATTTGGCAACCGTTTGACGCATGCAGGACTTATTTTTATCCTTCTGAAATAACTGACCTTAGATGGAAATGGCTCAAACGGATGCCAAATATGCATAAGTCGTGCACAGGATCAGTTTTTTCTTTATTTTTCTGTTGCTCTGCCAGATCAGAAGAATGAAAAACTAATGGTGATGTGAACTCCCACTAAGGGCTCATGCACACGGCCGTATGTATTTTGCAGTCCGCAAAAAATAGGGATGACATCCGTGTGCAATCTGTATTTTACAGAACGGCACAGCTGTCCCCTAACAGTACAGTCCTATCGTTGTCTGTGATGCGGACAATAATAGGACATGTTCTATCCGTTGTGGAACAGACATACGGAAATGGAATGCACACAGAGTAACTTCTGTTTTTTTGCGGACCCATTGAAATGAATGGGTCCGCATATGGTCCACAAAAAAAACAGAACGGACATAGAAAGAAAATACATTTGTGCGCATGAGCCCTAAATGGTACAAAGACATAGAGCAGCACTTCTCTTGGTAAAATAAATAAAGGCATTCTAATATACCCACAAACAGAAGATTGAAAAGGCATGTATAAAATCTCATTCCATACAGCATGCCGCAATCAGGCCATCTGACCCTGGATTTCATCAGTTTCCAGCTTCCTCTGGGGCATATCAGCCTCTGTCTCCTATTAACTAACATGTTTAACCTTTGAATACATTTAAAAAAATACATATAATACATTCAACTTCTTAAGTGCACACAGTCGGCATTTATTTGTCCCCTTATCAAATATTTCTACCCATTTACAGTATTCTGTGCTTTTACATATCAATATTTATTTACACTAACATTTTCCTATGATTCCTTTGCCGTGACAGTATTCGAATAACCTGTATCTTGTTCTCGTGTTAAGCAAAGCAAGCTTCGGTGAAAAAATTCTGACTTTGATTTTTCAACTTGAAAACCATTTTATAACGGGGATCCAAAGTCGTCTTCGGAACCCTATGGTACCTGGGTACCGAAACCAACTTTAGATCCCAGTTTTAAAATTGTTTTCAAGTTGAATAATCAATGTCCAAATTTATTTACTGAAGTGTCGCTCGGAGATAACGAATTTAAGACGGAGTCGGATCTCCATACAGCATTCAAGCAAAGTCTTGACCGAAGTGACTTTGGAGCTATGATCCGAAGCTTGCTTCGCTCAACACTAACCTTGTTATGTCTTATAGCACTTTTCCCATGTACTTAATACATCTTCAAACCACAAGAAAGTAAAAAAAGAAGAGGGTAAAAAAATCACACCAATGTGAATAGGTGTAAATATGTGGTGCCATTCCAATATTATTCCTGCTAGACGTTTACAAATAAATTGCCAGCAGTCTATAGTAAAGGTAATGCTGGATGTTACCAGTAGTGGGTGTGTCTGACTGTGCAGGGGCACACCCCCGACTGGTAACACCCAGCTGTACCTTTGCTGCATGCTGCTGACAATTCAGTCATAAACTACTAGTAGAAATAACAAAGAAATGGCACATCATAGAGTCACAGTAATAGATGCTCCAAAATTGTTATCACATGGGGAATGCAAGTAAAAAAAACTATCACAAGAGGGGGCAGGTCCTCTTTAAATGTGATTGGCTAATTTTGAACACAACCACGTCCCCAATTTTAAGAGTGTGTTCACACTTATGTAACCACATTATTTTGTTTTTTTTTATATTTTCCCTCTCTAAATGATTTCATTTTGTTTTTTTCAATGATATTGTACAGATTATGTGTCACATTGAAGGTGGAAATAAATCTGAAATAATTTGTGATTTTCTGTCATGACAAAAACCTGGCATTTTAACAGGGGTGTGTAGACTTTTTATATCCACTGTATATAGTATATGTACATACACATTGCTGGCCACAATTTCGTAGCATCCATGGAGAATAGGAAAGGAGGCAGTTGTGTGTGGTGTACTTTGTGTAACCGTTGTAATGTATGTTCATGTAATGTATATTTGCTTTGTCATATATGTTATTAGTATCTGGGAGGTTGGGTGTATGAAGGAATGGAGTTATATAAGAAACACAGACAACAGCATAGGAACGGAATAAAGGGATGGAATACAGAGATGGATAAAAATATCCCATTTGCAATACTAATTCACTTTTTCAAGGCACATTTTTCAAACCCCTATGCCATTTCTCTGGCATCAAAAGTTACATATTTTTGCACAAACCCTTGCATGAAAAAATTATTAATTAATTAAGAGCTTTAGGTGGGTTCCTGCTTTGCTTGCTACTTTCTTAAAAATGTGTGGTTCGGGGCAGGGAGTGGGTGGCACAGGGCTGCCCATTATGATTTACCCATGAAAACTGCACAGACCTTCTGAGCTGCGCCACAATTATTAGCTGTTGTTATTATTACTGTCAATTATATGTTCCCATCTATCATTCCTCATCTACATGTCAAAGTATTTATTCTAAGTGGTTCCATGTCAGTTGAGCCTATGCCAGTAGGGTTACTAGATGATCACATTTCTCCATCCTACTGACAGGAACATAGCTGGGTCACAAAAGGACAAGAATATTGACCTAAACCAGATGAAAGAAAGCCTTACAGTGGCTGTATAATCTCAGACTTTCATGACATATCACTAGATAGGTGCAGGTCCCACCTCTGAGACCTGCACTTATCTCCAGAACGGTCCCCATAAAGTGAAGGAGAGTGCACCGAGCATGTGCACTTATCTGGGAGTCCCATAGAAATGAATGGAGAGTGCACCATTCAAGCACAGCCACCGATCCATTCAGTTGAATGGGACTGCGAGAGATAGCTGAGCTAGCGCTTGACTATTTTCGGCAGTTCCATAGAAATAAATGGAGGTTGGCTTTGCATGTGTGGCTAATCTTTGCTAACTTTGTGGGTCCCGTTCTAGAGATAGGTGCTGGTCCCTACCGCACCTATGTGACATTGGTGGCATATCCTAGTGATATAACTGAAATAAAGTGGCCATGGGAGGAAATGCTCAAAAACTCTGAACACTGTGGCCTGTTTATAACCGGGGGAGCAATTCCTCCGCATGTGATCCGTGGTTAACGCCAATCCCCAGCAAAAATGCATACAATGGAGGATGTCGGCAGCAGACCACATGCACCACGATGGCATCCTGATGGCATCCTACACAAGATGGAATAGTGTGGGGATGCAAATATAAAAATACATAAATCACTGCGAAAGGTGCACCACAATGATATGCAACTGACAATACTGACTAATCCCTCAAGCTGATGTTAAGAACTGAGACTTTAGCCAATATATCCGAGTCAAGAACACATCGGAGCCCTTTTGCACCACCTTCAAGGTATCTCAGCGTGGCATGGGTTCCTACCACCAGACTACCTATCGTGTGTGAACACAGTCTGAGAGGTGCTAAGATATAACTTACAGCCAAGCTCCCACATACCTCCATTGTGAGGTCACTCAGGCAGTGGGAGAGATGATAGGGCTGTAAGCCCCACCTATAACAGGCCATGTGACACAGGCCACCAGGTGCAACAGAATGCTACCAGCAGTATGCAATGGCACATTCTAAACAATTCAAGAAAAATAACTGAAATAAAGTGGCCATGGGAGGAAATGCTCAAAAACCCCAAACACTGTGGCGTATTTATAACCGGGGGAGCAATTCCACCGCAAGTGATCTGTTGCTAATGGCAATCCCAAGCAAAAATGCATACAATGGAGGATGTCGGCAGCGGACCACATGCACCACGATGGCATCCTACATAAGATGGGATATGCCACCAATGTCTAGAATGAGACAACCCTTATAAAATAAAAGTATGCAGATTCTCTGTTTGCTGTCTTTAGTCTAGCCATACATCAATTTGCTAAGTGCAATAACCAGTTAAAAGGATATGTATTGAGTTAAACCTTGCATTTTCAAAGCCAACTGAATTGGAAATTATACAAATATCTGTATACAAGCACACAAATTATATATATACACAGTATATATATATATATATATATATATATATATATATATATACAGTGCTGCCCATTATTCATACCCCTGGCAATTTTTGACTTAAAGTTACTTTTATTCAACCAGCAAGTCATTTTTTGACGGGAAATGACATAGGTGTCTCCCAAAAGATAATAAGACGATGTACAAGAGGCATTATTGTGAGGGGAAAAAAAACATTTCTTGGCTTTTATTAACATTTGAGCAAAAAGTGTCCAGTCCAAAATTATTCATATCCTTCTCAATAATCAATAGAAAAGCCTTTATTGGCTATTACAGCAATCAAACGCTTCCTATAATTGCAGACCAGCTTTTTGCATGTCTCCACAGGTATTTTTGCCCATTCATCTTTAGCAATGAGCTCTAAATCTTTCATGTTGGAGGGTCTTCTTGCCATCACCCTGATCTTTAGCTCCCTCCACAGATTCTCAATTGGATTCAAGTCTGGACTCTGGCCGGGCCACTCCAAAACGTTAATGTTGTTGTCTGCTAACCATTTCTTCACCACTTTTGCTGTGTGTTTTGGGTCATTGCTGAAATGTCCACTGGTGCCCAAGGCCAAGTTTGTCTGCAGACTGCCTGATGCTGTCATTGAGAATCCTCATGTATTGCTCTTTTTTCATGGTGCCGTTTACTGTGATTTGGTTCCCTGGTCCATTGGCTGAAAAACACCCCTAAAGCATTAGGTTCCCACCACCATGTTTGACAGTGGGGATGGTGTTCTTTGGGTTGAAGGCTTCTCCTTTTTTACGCCAACTGGACACTTTTTGCTCAAATGTAAATAAAAGCTGAGAAATGTTTTTTCCCCCCACAATAATGCCTCTTGTACATCATCTTATTATCTTTTGGGAGACACCTATGTCATTTCCAGTCAAAAAATTACTTGTTGGTTGAATGAAAGTAACTTTAAGTCAAAATTTGCCAGGGGTATGAATAATTATGGGCAGCACTGTATATATATATATATATATATATATATATATTAGACCACCCGGGGCAGACTGGCTATAGACCCTACAGCGAAAATTCCTAGTGGGCCACCCAAGCCCTCCTCTCTACAGCTGGCTGGAAACAAAATGATCTGATGCTCTCAGCAGTAATTAACGCTTGGAGTACCAGGTACTTATGTGGCTGGCAGGACAATGATAAATTTGAGGTCTGTGGTGGGCCATGGGAGCTCTCTGTCATTCTCATCACCCTCATAGGTCACAGACCACTATATAAGCTAGTATACAAATGGCACAAGAGACTAGAAAAGGCCTTTGGCTTGCACTAAAGATGGCGAGTTGGAATGGGACTCAGGTATTTAATTTTTTTTCTTCTTGTGGGGCATATTACTGGGACCACTATAAGGGTCATTCATAGGGGCAATGCAGGCAGCATGCTAAGGGTAGGTGCTGTGACCTGCATCTCACCTCCTATGCCCCTGCTCCATATCTTAGAGACAATTGGAGCAGCTGATGGTCACCACAGAGCGACAGCTTCTGAGTAGTAGGTTGTGCTGCACTGTGGTATTTGGTTCTGCTTGTGCTGCACTACAGTACTGCTGACCAGGCATACTTGTGTTGACCCTGCCTACATGTGTTGCACCATTTTCTGTCAGTTTCGACCTGCCTACAACATGGGGCCGCAGTTAGGTTTTTTCAGGGCCAGTTTAAGTTCCCAGTCTGCCCCAGTGGACCACCTAATGCATCTTATCTGTTGAAGCTCCAACTTTCCTCCCTTAAATGAGTTTGCTGCTTCTAGCATGCATTGCTAAAGGGCCCGACAATTGAACAGATTATTGTAAATGAGCATTACTAATAACACTTGTTAGCGATGATCTTGCGGTGTAAATGTACTGCCGATTACAGCACAAAAAAAATCATTGATTCCCAGTGGCAGATCATGCTGTGTAAACACGATCTGCTGCAGGAAAAAAAACGAGATAGTATTGGGAAGAGGGATGGTATTAGCAATCGGTTCTTCCCATACTTTGGAGGAGCTGGAGGATATCTGTGTATGTAAATACAGTGGTCTCCTCCACTAGCGATCAGCAGATTGTCGGGAAGGAACACTCCTTTCCCAACAACCTGATAGATCATCTTCCCATGTAAATGGACCCTTATAGTTAACATTATTTGAAAGGGAACAATGGCTGTTTGTACCAGAGGTGAAGCATCAGATATTTAGTATTTAAATTAATTTAGTATTTAAATTCATTTGTGCTATACAGAGATGGTGGGGTTGAGCAGCAGAAGAGGCATTGAGAGAGACTCACTAAGCAAATAGAGTACATGAAGTGTCCAGGCTAAGCTGAATAACGCAAATGTGAACAAGGCTTCAGGTCCAGTTTGCTTATACCAGTACTCAGGTCAGTAATTGCTGTGAATGGTACAGTGCCAAGAGACTGGTGCAAGACAAATGCGGTGTCCATATTCAAAAAGGGGTCAAGTTAGGGTACTTTCACACTAGGGTTTTTCTTTTCCGGCACTGAGTTCCGTCAAAAGGGTTCAATGCCGGAAAAAAACTGATCAGGTATATCCCCATGCATTCTGAATTGAGAGTAATCTGTTCAGGATCAGGCAAAAGAGAAAACCATAACATGCTACGGTTTTATCTCCGGCGAAAAACTGAAGACTTGCCTGAATCTCCGGATCCGGCATTTTTTTTCCATAGAAATGTATTAGTGCCAGATCCGGCATTCAAAATACTAGAACGCCGGATCCATCCTTCAGGTCTGCGCATGTTCAGACTGATAAAAAGATGAAAAAAATAAATGCCGGGTCCGGCCGGATCCGTTTTGCCGGATGACACCGGAAAGACGGATTCGGCATTTCAATGCATTTTTTTGACTGATCAGGCATTTTTCTAAGACTGATCAGGATCCTGATCAGTCTTACTAATGCCATCAGTTGGCATACGTTTTGCCGGATCACTCTGCCTAAGCTTAACTTCAGTTGTGGGGAAATGTTTTAAGGACTCTTAAGGGACTATATACATGAGTATGACTGTAAATAATATTATAAGTGCTAGCCAGCATGGGTTTACCAAGGACAGAAGTTGTCAGACTAACCTGATTTGTTTTTATGAGGAGGTGAGTAGTAGCCTGGACAGAGGGGAGGCTGTGGATACAATGTTCTCGGACTTTGCAAAGGCATGTGATACATCCCTCATAGATGATCTTTTTCCACTCAACAGTCTTGAAATCACAGGCTGAAGAATTTCTGAAGGATGGCTTTTACCACAAAGATAGGCAGTGTTATTTCCACTTGCTGCGCTAGGTCTTACATTCATTATTAGATTGCAAAAAGTAGAGTTTGTAACAGCAAAAGATATTCCCATGCAGTGGTGTGCCTATGGTATTTGGCACCCGCTGCTGGTCCTGTCTCTGGCACCCCCCTTCATTGTGCCCTTTCACAGTAGTTATGCCCTCTCTGTGCCCCTTTCACAGTTGTAATGCCCTCTTTGTTCCCCCTTCATAGTAATAATCCCCATTGTGCCCCCTTCACAGAAATACTCCCCATTGTGCCCCCTTTCACAGTAATAATCCCCATTGTGTCCCATTCATAGTAATAATGCCCATTGTGCCCCCTTTATAGTAATAATGTCCACTGTGCCCCCTTCATAGTAATAATGCCTATTGTGCCCCCTTCACAGTAATAATGCCCATTGTGCCCCCTTAATAGTAATAATGCCCACTGTGCTAGTAATGCCCTCTGTGCCCCCTCCATAGTAGAAATCCCCATTGTGCCCCCTTTACAGTAATAATGCCCACTGTGCCCCCTTCACAGTACCAATGCCCACTGTGCCCCCTTCAATGTAGTAATGCCCTCTGGTTCTGTGCCCCCTCCATAGTAGAAATGCCCATAGTGCCCCCTTCACATTAGTAATGCCCTCTGTGCCCCCAGCTGTTTGAATAGAAGGCAGCGCTCATATGAGAGCTGCTTTCTTTATTCTGATCACCTGCTCGCCGTAGCATTTGCAGTGATGAGCAGGTAAACAGAGCAGAGAAGGCAGCGCTCATACAAAAAAAAAAAGGGGACCACCCCTTTAAAGACATACTTGAAAAACATTGGCTTCTTTTCCCTGATGTAGATATTCTCTTTCATCTTCTTCTCCTGTTAGACCAGACCACCATGGTGACTTCTTTCAGCCATGCCTCGTCTCTGCAGAGTTTAACAGACATCTTATTTTCCTACTTTTCCATCATCCTCCCACGTTCTCAACACCCCATCCTGCCACCCCCAATACTGTGTCCACTGTGCTCCCCAATACTTTCCTGCAGAAACAGTCCCCCCTGAAAATACTGGTACCACACAGATAGTGTGTCATTAGAAAAATATCCCTTTATTTTGTGCGCTAGTACAAAAAAAATCCCCTCTTTCTTTCAGATCAGACCCCATATAAAACCCTAAATGAGATCCCCCCTATCTCAGACCAAACCCCCTTTAGACCTCTATGTCAGACCCCAGTTTTAAACCTCAGATCAGACCCCCATTAGACCTCCATGTAAGACCCCGACCCAATATCAGACCTCAGATAAGACCTTCATTAGACCTCCAGACCCCCATTAGACCCCCATATCAGACCTCAGACCAGACCCCCATATCAGACCTCCAGACCCCCATTAGACCTCCTGACCCCATATCTGACTTCCATTAGACCTCCAGACCCCCCAGCCACACCACCAGACCCCTAATCATACCCCCATTAGACCCCCAGTCAGACCTCCAGACCCCCCAGTCAGACCTCCACACCAGTCAGACCTCCAGACCCCCCCAGTCACACCTCATAACCTCCCATAGACCACTACAGACCCCCATTAGACCTCTCCAGACCCTCCATATAAAACCTCAGATCAGACTGTAAAATAATACTTACATCTCCTGCCGCCACTCTCCCTGTCCTGGCTGTCTTCTCTTCTCAGGGCCGTCAAGTCAGAGTGCGCTCTGTACGTCCTGACACTGCAGGCAGCCAGGACAAAGCAGCGCGGGCCCCGAGAAGAACAAGCAGGAGGAGGGGTAAGTACTGTACAGCGCTCACAGTGCTTCTCTCCCCCTCCTCCTGCAGACTAGTGAGGGCATCCATTATGGAAGCGCTCCCTACTAGGATTCCCTTTATAAGATGCACTGCATCTTATAAAGGGAAAAGCAATGAGCGCTTCCATCTGTATTGGTTCGACGCGATCATTGCTTCTGACACCCCCCTGAGAGCCAGCACCCGGAAAGAGCCCCATGCCCCCCGCTCTAGGCACTTCACTGTTCCCAGTGCTATGTCAAAGAGCAAACTGCACAGAAGTCATTTAAAAAAGTATAAATATATCTTTATTGAACAAATACATATAAATTAATAAAACGTACAAAAAAGGAATCTGTGAAAGAATTAAAAAAATTAGCCTTTTTTCACTATGTGGTTACAGCAACGTTTCAGCTCAACAATAGAGCCTTCTCAAGCTTGAGAAAGGTTTTATTGCTAAGCTGAAACGTTGCTGTTACCACATGGGTGAATAAAGTATAATTTTTCTTAATTCTTATATTAGAGTGCTGCCCTTTTTTGTACTTTGTATCTTCGGTAATTGTCTATTCCCCTTGGGCTTGCACTTACCTTTTGAAAGGTTTTGCTAATATTGCCAGTGCTGCCATTTTTTATTTTTAAATTAATAAAAACATAGAAAAGTGATGTCTGGTAGGTACAATTTCTTATAATGGATAATAGTATCACACAAAAATTGTGCATACATATATATATATATATATATATATACATACTGTATAAATAAACATACCCACAAAGGCCCCTATGTTTTAAACTAACATTGCATCATGGACCTAACAATAACAAAATATCCAGACAGAAGTTGATACCAATTAAAATAATCCAAAATATACAAAATAACAATTATAAGGACTGTGTGGAAGGGTTGGCTCACCTAGTGTTGCAATATGAGAGGTGCGCTGGATCTGGTCCGACTCATCCAGTCAGAAGGAGTATAATGCAAATGAAAGTATAGAGCGGCACTCAAATATAGGAAAAAGCTGTATTTATTAATACTAAAAATAGTTGATAAAAAGACCTAGTGAGGGTAAATCCAGAATGTCCGATGAGAACTAAAAATCTCACCTGAATGATAGAGGTGAAGGAATAATATAATAGAAGATAGAAAATGTATTGTATAATATAGTAATAAAAATGTGTATTATATAATAAAAATAAAGATAATATGTAATAAAAATAAGATGAGGGTAAGGTGACCCTATGTGGGTGTTCTCGGCTCTGTAGCAACCGTGAGGAGTGACTCAGAACACTGATATACTGTAGATGACAGTTAATAATGTTCTTAAAGATCACAGGATAAAGCTGTTAGTGTGTAGTGCTTTCCTGGCTACTTTGTTGCAGTCACTGGTATTAGCCAGAGTCTCCTCCCGGCTGGTTCGTTCAACAGACAGCTACACAGTAAGGTGAATGGTGCTGCGGTCTAGAGCAGATGGTGCTAGCCAGTCACGGATGAGAAAATCAACAAAATACACAGACCATCGTGTTGTACAAAAAATTGGGGTATAGATGACAGGCCAGGATTGGGCGGCGTCCCACCCGAATTTGATGTACTGGCCTGTGTTACCTTTCTCGATGTCTGTTCTATGTCTTGTTTCTCACCAGTCTTCTTTCTCTTTGAAGAGACTGTCGCTGATGCTGGAGTGGATGTTCCCATGTGTTCTCCTGAGTCGAGCGGGCCTTTCTCTGGACAGCGTCCCACGTGTATGGCGCTGGATGTGCGCTGGTATTGCGCGGGCTTCTGGCATTCGCGGTCTAGTGGGTGCTCCTGGGAGATCCTTCTTGGTTGGAAGCGCTTCCAAGGCAATGTTGGTTAATAGTCTGTATGCAGATTTACCAAACGCGTTTCGACGTCTAGAGCTGACTTCTTCATCAGTGGTAATCTGTCCATGACTCCCAAGATGTTTTATAGTGGTACCCGACAGTTTCGAAGATCCGGGGTGGATTGTGTTCAAAGTGCGTCTTTGTTTTCCTTTTTGTTTTTTTGTAAAGGTTGTTTTTGGAGAATGTTGGAATGAGTTATATGATATGGTGTGGGTGTCGAGGTGAGCTTATGATATCACTTTAATTCAGAGAGCTTTGGTGTTGTATTTTATTAGTTGCGTTTTTTTGGGGTGCGTTTTTTTGGAGGTTCGTCTCGTAAGTGGCAAGGGGGGTCCCATAGCATATATGCAAAGTTCCGTCCAGACAGTGTTGTTGATGTCATGTGGGGAATTTGGTGTGGTTATATAAAAATATATATAATAAAAATAAAAGGTGGAAAGTGTTTTTCTTTATAAAAAGCATTGTGCGTGTATTTCAGGTAGTGTGTAGATGTATTACTAGAGGACATGCGTGTTGTAAGTGGTGGGCAAATAAGTTGATTACCCAGTTTTGTAACTATGTTAGTGCTCTCAGTGCGTTAGTGTGGCGTATTTAAAAAAATAAAATAATTTGGGGGTTCATGCTTTTTGTTTTTTTAGTTTCATGGTTCTTTGCTGGTTTTACCTAGCAGGGTCCGGTGAATGTTGGCGATTATGCCGGGTGTGTCTCGCCAGGGCATTCCCGGTCCAAAATTGTGGGACATGATATTGATCTTCTAAGGGTTGGCATATATATATATATATATATATATATATGTCTATGGTGGTGGGGTAGTAGATCAGTGTAGAATTTGAACTATACCTGTGTAGGTAAAACAAACGAGGAACCATGAAACAAAAAAACAAAAAACATGAACCTCAAAATATATTTTCTTTAAAAAGACGCCACATTAACACACTGAGAGCACTAACATAGTCACAAAAATGGGTAATCAACTTATTTCCCCACCACTTACAACACGCATGTCCTCTAGTAATACATCTAAACACTACCTGAAATACCCACACAATGCTTTTTATAAAGAAAAACACTTTGCACCTTTATTTTTATTTTTCTCTCATTTTTATTTTTATTTTTACTTTTATTTTTATTATATATATTTTTTCAATAATTTGAATCCACACCAAATTCCCAACATGACAGCAACAACACTGTCTGGACGGAACTTTGCATATATGCTATGAGACCCCCCTTCCCACTCATGAGATGAACCCCCCAAAAAACACACCCCAAAAAACGCAACTAATAAAATACAACACCAAAGCTCTCTGAATTAAAGTGATATCATAAGCTCACCTCGACACCCACACCATATCATATAACTCATCCCAACATTCTCCAAAAACAACCTTTACAAAAAACAAAAATAAAAAAATAAATAAAAAAAAGACGCACTTTGAACACAATCCACCCCGGATCTTGGAAACTGTCGGGTACCATTATAAAACATCCTGGGAGTCCTGGACAGATTACCACTGATGAAGAAGTCAGGTCTAGACTTTGAAACACGTTTGGTAAATCTGCATTCAGACAATTAACCAACATTGCCTTGGAAGCGTGTCCGCATGGGGGTCCAGGTTGTTTTGGTATGGTTATTCCCATCTTTGCTGCGGCAGGTAAGTGTTTGATGTTCCGTTGTTACATTGTGTTCTTACCTGCCGTGCAGTGGCTGCATTGTCTTTCTCCCTGTCAGCTACTGGGCCGCTGGAGACGCCTTTCATCCGTGGTGACGGATGAACAGAAGGTCTCTGCCCTGCCACGATGTTGAGGGCGAAGCAGGGATTCCTAGACTTCTAGGTTCGGTGGTATGAGCCCCCTTACTATTGAAGGCGGCTCATACAGCCAGGAGACTAGGGCTATTTCAGGGAAGCTTTAGGAGGTGACCAGCTCCCTTTTCACTGCCTATTGCTCAAGACTTGGTGACATTGGACGGTGGGGAGTTTCCCCCACTCCCCACCGTGACAGTGTCACCAAGCTGACAGGGAGAAAGACAATGCAGCCACTGCACGGCAGTTAAGAACACAGTGTAACAACGGAACATCAAACACTTACCTGCCGCAGCAAAGAAGGAACAACCATACCAAAACAACCTAGACCCCCATGCGGACACTGAAGCAAGGTGGCTCCAGGCAAGGCTGCTAATGTCTTTAGGTTTACCCCTCCGGGAAACCAATGGGACCCCCTTTCGGAGGTAACACACACAAGGGAGATGTCTAGCACACATGCAGGGACAAACACCAACAACATCCTAGACATGCAACCACAAACAAGACGTACACCAAATCTCCAACTTAAACCCACACCGTAAATGACACACCAGGAGGGTAAGGAAGACAAGGAGGAAACACTCAGGATGACATCGCAGATGACCTTGATGTCAAACTAGGATGGCCCTCAGATCTCTTCCATGCAAGGCAGACAAACCAAACGGATCTCAGTCTCCAAGCAAGAGTATATAAGGAGACCTGAGACCACACCCAAATCACCACCTTGCTCCAGCCAGAGTATTAACCCCACACACACCACACTGCAAGGAGACACTACTTAAAGGGGTATTGCACACACAGGCAAAAGGCAACAGGTTGCTGCAGACAAAAGCATGTGTGGCAACAGTGTCACGGCGTACACCATAGGCTGTGACATGTACCTTTCATCATAGGCCTTGTTGACTCCTCTCCAAATGTGGCGTTTATGGTTGTGTTCAAACAGTTCAATTTTAGTCTCATCACTCCAAATGACTTTGTGCAAGGAGGTTTAAGGCTTGTCTCTGTGCTGTTTGGCATATTGCAAACGGGATACTTTGTGGCAGTTGCATATTAATGGCTTTCTTCTGGCAACTCGACCATGCAGCCCATCTTTCTTCAAGTGCCTCCTTATTGTGCATCTTGAAACAGTCACACCACATTCTTTCAGATAGTCCTGTATTTCACCTGAAGTTATTTGTGGGTTTTTACTTGCATCCCAAACACTTTTTCTGGCAGTTGTGGGTGAAAGTTTAGTTGGTCTACCTGACCGTGGTTTGGTTTCAACAGAACCCCTACTTTTCCACTTCTTAATTAGAGTTTGAACACTGCTGTTTGGCATTCTCAAGTCCTTTGATATTTTCTTATATCCCTTTCCTGTTTTATAGAGTTCAACTACCTTTTTCCGCAGATCCTTTGACAAATCTTTTGCTTTCCCCATGACTTAGAATCCAAACAATATCAGTGCAGCACTGGATGAAAGATGCAAGTCAAGAAAGTCATTGACCTTTTATGCACAGTCACTAATTACAAGCAAACAGATCACATTTGAAGATGGTTACCTTTAACACCTTAAGGACCGAGCTCATTTTCACCTTAAGGACCAGGCCATTTTTTGCAAATCTGACCAGTGTCAATTTATGTGGTGATAACTTTAAAACACTTTGACTTATCCAGGCCATTCTGAGATTGTTGTTTCGGCACATATTGTACTTCATGACACTGGTAAAATGAAGTAAAAAAATAAATAATGTATTCATAAAAAAATACAAAATTTACCAAAAATTTGTAAAAAAAAGCAAAATTTCCAAGTTTCCATTTCGCTACTTCTATAATACATAGTAATACCTCCAAACATAATTATTACTTTACATTCCCCATATGTCTACTTCATGGAAGAAGATAGGAAAAAATGCTCCAGCACCGCAGTGGATAATATGAAAATCCCGGTCTTTATTAACACCATAAAACATCCAGGTGAGTACAGCAATCGAAGACAGACACTGGTGGTCCCCGGTACCCCGGATCTACGCGTTTCGAACTATTGAGTTCTTAGTCATGATCCAGGATCATGACTAAGAATTCAATAGTTCGAAACGCGTAGATCTGCGGTGCTGGAGCATTTTTTCCTATCTTCTTCCGTTTACAAGGGACTGGCTTGAGTCCGCCCCGTGCACCGCTGTGCAGGACGATGAGGTGAGCTGGCTACAATCCTTCTCTATATTACAATGTCTACTTCATGTTTGCATCATTTTGGGAATGATATTTTATATTTTGGGGATGTTACAAGGCTTAGAAGTTTGGAAGCAAATCTTGAAATTGTTCTGCACTTTTCAAAAACCCAATTTTTAGGGACCAGTTCAGGTCTGAAGTCACTTTGTGAGGCTTATATAATAGAAACCACCCAAAAAATACCCCATTCTAGAAACTACACCCATCAAGGTATTCAAAACGGATTTTACAAACTTTGTTAACCCTTTAGATGTTCCACAAGAATTAATGGAAAATAGAGATACAATTTCAAAATTTCACTTTTTTGGCAGAGTTTCCATTTTAATAATTTTTTTCCAGTTAGAAAGCAAGGGTTAACAGCCAAACAAGACTCAATATTTATGGCTCTGATTCTGTAGTTTACAGAAACACCCCATATGTGGTCATAAACCACTGTACGGGCACACGGTAGGACACAGAAGGAAAGGAATGTCATACGGTTTTTGAAAGGCAGCTTTTGCTAGACAGTTTTTTTTGGACACCACCATGTGCCATTTGAAGCCCCCCTGATGCACCCCTAGAGTAGAAACTCCATAAAAGTGACTCCATCTAAGAAACTATACCCCTCAAGGTATTCAAAACTGATTTTACAAACGTCTTTAACCCTTTAGGTGTTCCACAAGAGTTATTGGCAAATAGAGATGAAATTTCAGAATTTAAATTTTTGGGCAAATTTTCCAATTTTTAGCCAAACAAAACTCATTATTTATTACCCTGATTCTGTAGTTTACAGAAACACCCCATATGTAGCAGGGCGCAGAAGGAAAGGAATGCCATACGGTTTCTGGAAGGCAGATTTTGCTAGATTTTGGACACCATGTCCCATTTGAAGCCCCCCTGATGCACCCCTAGAGTAGAAACTCCAAAAAAGTTAGCCCATTTTAGAAACTACGGGATAGGGTGGAAGTTTTGTTGGTACTAGTTTAGGGTAAATATGATTTTTGGTTGCTCTATATTTTTTTTTGTTATTTACAACATTCATCTGACAGGTTAGATCATGTGGTATTTTTATAGAGCAGGTTGTCACGGACGCGGCGATACCTAATATTTATACAATTTTTTTATTTATGTAAGTTTTATACAATGATTTAATAAAAAAAAAAACGTTTTAGTGTCTCCATAGTCTGAGAGCCATAGTTTTTTCAGTTTTTGGCCGATTATCTAAAGTAGGGTCTCATTTTTTGTGGGATGAGATGACGGTTTTATTTTGGGGTGCATATGACTTTTTGATCGCTTGATATTACACTTTTTGTAACATAAGATGACAAAAAAATTGCATTTTTTTACACCGTTTTGATTTTTATTTTTTTACGGTGTTCACCTGAGGGGTTAGGTCATGTGATATTTTTATAGAGCCGGTACCTAATATGTATACTTTTTTTATTTATGTAAGTTTTACACAATGATTTCATTTTTGAAACAATAAAAAAAATCATGTTTTAGTGTTTCCATAGTCTAAGAGCCATAGTTTTTTCAGTTTTTGGGCGATTATCTTGGGTAGGGTATGATTTTTGCGGGATGAGATGACGGTTTGATTGGTGCTATTTTGGAGTGCATATGACTTTTTGATCGCTTGCTATTACACTTTTTGTGATGTAAGGTGACAAAAAATTGTTTATTTAGCACAGTTTTTATTTTTTACGGTGTTCATCTGAGGGGTTAGCTCATGTGATATTATAGAGCTGGTTGATACAGACGCGGCGATACCTAATATGTATACTTTTTGTATTTATGTAAGTTTTACACAATAATATCATTTTAGAAAAAAAAAAAATTATGTTATAGTGTCCCCATAGTTTTTTTATTTTTTGGGCCATTGTCTCATTTTTTGCGGGATGAGGTGACGGTTTGATTGGTACTATTTTGGGGTACATGTGACTCTTTTGATCACTTTTATTACCTTTTTGGGGAAGTAAGGTGGGCAACATTTTCAATTTCCTGAATAGTTTTTATTTTTTTATTTTGATGGCGTTCACCGTGCGGGGAAAGTAACATGACCGTTTTATAGATCAGGTCGTTATGGACGTGGCGATACCTAATATGTGTAGTATATTTTATATTTTTTTATTTTTAGTCAGTGATAAATGTGTTTTTATTATCTTTACTTTTTTTCACCACTTAAAAAAGAATTTGGACCCAGACCCACTTGGTTCTTGAAGATCCAGTGGGTCTGATGTCTGTATAATACAGTAAAATACACTATATAGTGTATTGTCCTGTATTTTACTTACACTTTCTGAACAGATCTATGCCTTTAGCATAGATCTGTTCAGCACCATGGACAGCTGGATGCCTGAGAAGGCGTCCTGTTGCCATGGGAACCTTCCCCGTCTGCCACAACTGAGCAGACGGGGAAGGGGAAGGAGGGGAGCTCCCTCCCTCTGTCACCCCATCCATCTGGGGGCTGCAAAGGCACAGCAGCCCCCCGATGGCAGAGGGAGGGAGCTCCCTGACTTAACCCTTTCCATACAGCGGTCCGTACAGACCGCTGTATGGAAAAGGTGAAACGGCTGACATCGCAGCGATGTTAGCCGTTTATACCAGTGTCAGCAATGTGCCAGCACTCTGGTATACCACTGACCACAATGAAAATTCAGGGCGAGGCGGGCGGGGGATCGCAATCCCACCTGCCGCACCGCCCGCCTCCCGCAACTGCCCGCAAACGCACCCGCCCGCACCCCGCGACATAAAATCATTCAGGGGTGCAGGGGGGGTTAAAAATTTTTGACTTTGGCCATTTTAAAGTTTCTGATCAGAAACTACAGAAAGCGCTGCAAACCGCAGGTCTGAATTGACCTGCGGTTTGCAGCGATCGCCGATACAGCATTGACCCTGGGTGCCTGGCTGTGTGTAACAGCCGGCACTCAGCGCTGTCACCATGTCTGCAGACATGGTGACAGTTTAATGCCAGGACGAGTATACTCATCCTGGAGCGCTAAGTATCAGTGCTCCAGGACGAGTATACTCGTCCTAGGTCCTGAATGTGTTAATAGCTATTATAACCCTTTTGTGTCAAGTTGTGTGCATGTTATCAGGCCAAATCACCATGGTATGTAAACTTTTGATCAGGGTCATTTGGGTAGTTTGTGTTGTGATAAGGATTTAAAAAGAGTGAACACCATTGTTTGACAATAAATGGCTTCAGCCAACCACTAACCATGAGTGAAAGAAAAGTTCTTGTGTTATCATTCATATTCTCTGAACAATGGTTATGAAATCATAAATTCTGCAAGGGTATGTAAACTTATGAGCACAACTGGTACATCCTCAACCCACCAAAATGTAAAAGATGGGGGAAAAAAAAAAATCACACCAATGTGAATGGATGCCTACCACCAGGGGCGTTGCTAGGGTCTCAAAAGATCCAGGGCCCAAGCCCCAATGCATATGGCCCAATTCTCTAAGTTGACCAACCGACCCCAACCCCCCCAGCCCCGCAAACACTAGCACTGAAGACATTTTACTGTACTTGCTATACAGCAGCACATACCTCTCACATCCAGGGCCTCCCAGATGTAGATCTTCTCTGTCATCATCTTCTCCATTCGGTCCGGACAACTTCTCTCAGCCGTCTCGTCTCTGCAGACACACAGACGTCTTAGCTTCCTCACTTTTCTGCACTCCCAAATACTATCCTGAAGAAAAATGAATGCCCCACATAGTAATAGTGCTTCTCATAGTCCAACCAATAGTAATTACCTTCTAGAATGCCATCATTAGTAATACTGCCCCCTACAGCACCCACCAACAGTGATAGTGCTTCCCAAGAGTGCCCCCATTAGTAGAAGAGCCCCCAGTATAAATAAGGACCCCCTATTGTTCCCCCGCTAGTAATAAAGCTCTCTACAGACCCCTCAGTAGTAATTATGTCACCATAGTGCTCTTAGTAGAAATAAGGCGGATCTATAAGTCCCTCCTATAGAGCCCCCAGTAGTAATAAAAATACCTAATGCCCCCTGGATTTAAAATGCCCCCAGTGTTTATAAAGCCTCCTACTGTTATAATGCTCGCCCTGAAGTGCCCCAGTATTTATAATGCCCCCTGCAGTGCCCTCCGTTTACTGTCCCCAGAAATTATAATTCCTCAGCCCCTCCACCATACAGTCCCATGTAAATAACATAATTTCCCTCCTCTGCCATAGAGTCCCATGTAAATACCATCACACCATCTCTCCAGCCCCCTCTAAAATACAGTCCCATGTAAATAACATCACACAATCTCTCCTGCCCCCTCCAATATACAGTCCCATGTAAAGAACATCACCCCCTCCCCAGCCGTCTTCAACATACAGTTCCATGTAAATAACATCACTTTCTCCCCCAGGCCAGACACCTTCAACATATAGTCCCATGTAAATAAAATCACCCCCTCCCTAGCCACCTCAAACATGCATTCCCATGTAAATAACATCACCCCCACAAACATCATTTCACCCTACTGTCCCATGTAAATAATTTCCCTCCCTTCAGCCCTAACATACAGTCCCAGTTAAATAACTAAAACTTCCAGCATTGCTCTGCCTCTCCCTCTCCCTCTCCCTACTTACCTCTCCTCATGTAGCAGACATCACCACAGCTTCTTCCCAGTACTCCTCTCCACTGCTGAAGGCTGTCCTCAGCTGCAGTGGTCACATGATGGTGACATCATCGTAGGCCCTTTTCAGCAACTGCATTTAGAACTGATCACATGGACTGTGATGTCATCACAGGTCCTTTAGCTCTTGCAGGACATTAGATTCAATTGTATTGCCATTCTGAGGATGGCAATACAGTTGGAACTATCTGGCAGGCAGTTCATTCGGGGCCTGGGACAAAACATCAGGGGCCTAGGCCTTGAATGTTTTAACCTAGCAATGTGCCTACCACATCACATCTCCATATATAGATCAGTGCATACATATTTCTGTATGAATACATACACATTGCCTGACATCTCCCTATCAATTTTATCACCTCAAAAAAACCATGTAATTTTAAAATCTATGTTTAGACCTTTCCATGTCAAAGTACCTAACTGATATATTCGCTGACCTTCCCTTTGTCTCATTTTTAACAAAATCCTTCAGCATTTGTGAGCCAACTCCAACGCATACAATTTAGACCCACATGGGTCCTTCCCATGTGCAGTACCCCAGAGCAGGGGGTATCTGCAAATGGTGTGTTATGTTCTATATTGCAACCAGCATAGGTATGTATGGATGGCAAAACCAAGATTAACAAACTTGGCTCAGCCCTTGAAGGAGGCTAGGTTTTAGCTGGCCCATCCCCTAGCTTGAGAGATTGTTTTAGGGCAGGCATGCTCAACCTGCGGCTCTCCAGCTGTTGTAAAACTACAACTCCCAAGATGCCCTGCTGTAGGTTGATAGCTGTAAGCTTTTCGGGCATGCTGGAAGTTGTAGTTTTGCAACAGCTGGAGGGCCACAGGTTGAGCATGCCTGTTTTAGGGAGTGGAAGCAGTGACCTATGCGCCCTCTTCTCAGGCTCACAAAACAGATCTTTGTAACATCTAGAGCAGGGATGCTCAACCTGCAGCCCTCCAGCTGTTGCAAAACTACTACTCCCAGCATGCCCTAATAGCTATAGGCTGTCCAGGAATTCTGGGAGATGTAGTTTTGCAACAGCTGAAGAGCAGAAGGGCAGCATCCCTAATCTAGAGAAAGTTCAGTAGAAACCATCCTTTAATGACCCCATGAACCTGAAATCTGTATGGCCAAGCATAGGAGTCAGAAAGGTAACCTGCAAATACAGCCATTCAGACTTTGTTGCGGTGAGGGACACTGGTAAGATACCCTTCACATTTGGACATGCCCTGGCCAGACATGCTTTCCAAACCCTGTATCCCACAGGTGACACTACAGCCATTATTACCAAAGTACCCTTTTTCGCCATAGATTCTACTGAAAGAGATTATAGCAAGATAGTGTACAAAGAGGGCCATAACTCCCATCCTTGCCTAAATCCATAAAACGATATCTGGGAGAGAATTGCATTGTGTACAGTTGGAACTGTGACTGCTATAGTTGTTTGCACTACAAAGCCCATTTTGCACTACAGTAAAGAGATGTTTATTTTTCTACTTCTAGCCTGGTTTTGTAACTCCTACACCATACACTGGCTACTGCACTTCACACTCCCTGTCTTGCACCCAGACACCTAACACCACGGGCACCCCAACTACCATCAGAACCAGAGTGTGCCCCGGGAGAAGGTAAGGTGTGCCCTCCTTACACTGGACAGCCCTAGGAAGCAATGGTATGAGGAAATCACTATGCTTTACTGTTACAGCCAGAGCCACTATCATGTCATCCTCTGTTCGGGCTCCTCCTGGGCTTGCTGCACATGTGCCATAGAATAATGGGCAGAAACACTGATCTAATTTTCCTTTTGTTATATTATTACAATGTTATGCTATTCTTGTTTCCAGTTTTCCACACATGCAATCCATAACATAACACCACTCATATCACATGTAATAAACTTGTTAATATTCACTATTTTTACCCCTTTTGCATTATGTACTACCTTTACACTTTTTTGCATGCCTTACTTAAAGGGCATCTGTCAGCAGATTTATATCTATGAAACGGGCTGACCTGTTGCATGTGCACTTGGCAGCTGAAGGCATCTGTATTGGTCCTATGTTCTTATGTGCCCGCATTGCTGAGAAAAATGATGCTTTTATATGTGCAAATGATCCTCTAGGAAAAATGGGGACATTGCCGTTATAACTAGAGGCTTCGCTGTCTCTGTCGTGCCTTCCCTACTTTGATTGACAGAGCCGGGCAGTGAAAACATAATTGTGGCTGGCACTGTCAATCAAAGTGGAGAGAACACGGCAGTTGCAGAGAGCGTAGAGCCTCTAGTTATAACTTCAATGCCCCCGTTGCTCCTAGAGGCTCATTTGCATATAGTAAAATGTAAAGTGGTTTCCTGAGACCTCATAACCGATGACCAATCCTCTAGATAAGTCATGAGTATCTGATCAGCTTTTTTAGAAGGCACCGACACTCCTGTGAGCGTCGTGGCCTTCTCTTAGCTTTCCCTTGGCCATTGAAGACACGTTCATAGTTTACGGGGCCTCGGAGCAGCTCAGACCCATAGTGAATGGGGATGAGTGCGATACCAAGCACAGCCACTATATTATGCACATCCTGGAAAGGTTTCTTTCCATGTTTAAAGGGCATCTGTCATCAGATTTGTACCCATGAAACGGTAAGGTCAGTGAATTTATCAGTTAGGAACTTTGACGTGGAAGGGTCTAAAACATAGATTTTGAAATTGCATATTTTTTTGAGGTGAAAAAAAATGGATAGGGAGATGTCAGGCAATGTGTATGTATTCATACAGAAATACAGTCCTGATCAAAAGTTTAAGAAAAATAGCAAAAAATCTTATTTTACATTGTTGGATCTTAACAAGGTTCCAAGTAGAGCTTCAACATGCAACAAGAAGAAATGAGAGTGAGACAAAACATTTTTTGAGCATTCAATTAATTGAAAATAACGATTAAACTGAAACAGGGCTGTTTTTCAGCTGATCTAAATTTTAGGACCACATGCCTTTAAAAGGCCAAATCTGTGCAAAGATGTGGATTCATTGTCATTTTCTGTCAGGTAGTCACACGTTGTGATGGCAAAGGCAAAAAAACTCTCCTTTTTGAACGTGGTCGAGTTGTTGAACTGCATAAGCAGGGTCTCTCACAGCGTGCCATTGCTGCTGAGGTGGGATGCAGTAAGACAGTAATTTGGAATTTCTTAAATGATCCTGAGGGTTATGGAGCAAAAAAGAAAAAAAGTCAAGACCCCAAAAAAATTCATCAGCACTGAGCCAGAGGATCCAATTGGATGTCTGTCAAGACACTGGACGATCCTCGACCCAAAGTAAGGCCCTTACTGGTGCTGACTGCAGCCCCATAACCATCAGACGGCAACTGAGACTGAAGGTCACGGCTGAGGATGGGGAAAACCCTCAGCCGTGTGATGCCAAAAGATGGATGGTCGATGCAAGGCCAGGACAGGAATCAGGGAACAGGTCACTTCCTATCAATCTCTAATTCTGACCCTGTCTCCTAGCCGTATGAGCCGACCCTGATGGTAGGAGGGCTCATACTCCGGAACCTAATATTCCTACTAGCCCTCAGCGTGGCTCTGGACTAGGAGCAGGGTAAGACGACCTGTTCCTCCTAGACACGTAGGAACAAGAGTCTCACTGGCCAAGCTACATAAAAAGGGCAACATGAACAGCTTATGGCAATGGCAGGTAAATGCAACAAGTAACACCTACCTGCCACAGACACAAAGCCTGGAACCCATGCAGAAGCGCTGCTGTCCACAAGATATGGTGGACACAGGACACACCACACATCACACAGGAACCCAGGACCATAAGCTGCAATAACAAGGAGACCAAACACACACCTTCATAACACCATGTAACATAACTTATGACCACAAGGGTGGCCCCCACTGGCAGATGGTATATCACAGGAGGGTGACTCCAGCTAGCCATGGCTCAAGTACCCCTCAGACTTCTGATCACAGCAGAGGCTAAATAGCCCATGTAGCCACACCCACACACAGACACACCCAGTGCGCACACACACTAGGAAGGAAGTTAACCCTTCCAACACAAGGCAAGGGAAGACAGCCACTAAAGGGGAATTACACACATATATATTACACTCCACCTGTTGGATGGCAAGGGAAGTTTACAAAAATGGACAACAGTTCCAGACAGTAGATGGCCTTTGTGCGGCCGTCTTCACCACTTGGAGAAATGTTCCCACTCACCTCATGGAAACACTTGCATCAAGCATGCCGAAACAAATTTTTGAAGTGATAAACAATAACGGCGGAGCTACTCATTACTGAGTTCATGTTTGGAAGTTGGATTTCTGTTTTTTGGGGGGGGGGGGGGGTTAGTTTTTTTTTGGGATGTGTGTGTAACGGATCTCCTGGCACCCTGACTTAGTACCTCCGTTGATAGATGCTCCTAGTGCTTCCCGAGGACTCCACTTGGCACCGTAAGCACTGCAGACCCCACAAACTGCCGAAGCTTGGTTGAGGTCTCACCGTCTCCTACCCACCCTGGACCTACGACAAGGCTCCAGGCTCCAGTGGGTGAACCTCTCTAAAATCCAGAGAGCAGGAACAGCTCTTACAAGAGCTAGGAGTTATAGCCAGGTGAGTATACAGCGTATAGCAATCCCCATACACATGAGACGAGGCTCTATGTTGAATGTAAAACAGGAACTCTTTATTTAACACACAAGCATTGACTTATACACATTTTCCAAACAAGGTTACCCCCCCTGTGGACCTGGTTGGGAACTGAGGACATGACCTAGCAGCCAATGCTTTACAGCTTTACAGTTTAAACACTCCCATACAAAATCCTCCCCTCTGCCTGTGATACAATTACCTTACACAATGGGTTGATGTAATTATCACAGGCAGGAGAATACATAGTTTTAAACAATGTCTTCTGTCCTGGAGACAGCCGAGGAGTAATTCAATTATCTCTCAGGACAAAGGGAAATCGCCAATACACACGTGGGGACAATAGAACAGACATCACTATTCAAATATACAATGTTCCAACCATTACAGTAAACATAGACATTTAACATATCCCCAGATGGCTTGGATCTGAGCGCTCAATATATCCAAACAGTGCTCAGATGCCACAAACACAGTCAAATCGCCATGGGGTTTAAGTTTAGCATGGGCTGATGAGAGGGTCCATAATCCTGGGGCAAGAGGCTGGAAACCAGGCTTCTCCACCACAGAGTGGCGAGGTTGGTTTTGCCACAGTGTGGTCCTAAACTTTTAATCAGCTGAAAAACAGCCTGTTTCAGTTTATTTGTTGTTTTCATTAAATTGAATGCTCAAAAAATGTTTTGTCTCACTCCCATTTCTTCTTGTTGCATGTTGAAGCTCTACTTGGAACCTTGTTAAGATCCAGCCATGCTAAATATGATTTTTTGCCATTTTTCAAGTGGTCTTAAACTTTTGATTAGGACTGTATGTATGCACTGATCTATATAGGGAAATGTGATGTGGTGGGCACCCATTCACATTGGTGTGATTCCCCCCCACCCTTCACATTTTTGTGGGTTGAGGATGTATTAATACATTCAAATAGTGCTATAAGACTTATATTATTATATTATTTTCCGGAAAGGATGGATTTAGCACATAACTGATCCGAACGGAACCTAAGGACCCCATAGACTAGGTTTCCGCTCAGAAGAAGATTTTTGAAGCAGAGACAAAAGTCCTGCATGCACAACTTTTGTCTCCGCTCCAAAATCATCTGAGCGGAAACCTAACGGACCCCATAGACTATAAACAGCCAGGTCTATAAATATTGGGACATCAACACAATTCTAACATTTTTGGCTCTATACACCATCACAATGGATTTGAAAGGAAACAAACACGATGTGCTTTAACTGCAGACTGTCAGCTTTAATTTGAGGGTATTTACATCCAAATCAGGTGAACGGTGTAGGAATTACAACAGTTTGCATATGTGCCTCCCACTTGTTAGGGGACCAAAAGTAATGGGACAGTATAATAATCATAAATCAAACTTTCACTCTTTAATACTTGGTTACAAATCCTTTGCAGTCAATTACAGCCTGAAGTCTGGAATGCATAGACATCACCAGACGCTGGGTTTCATCCCTGGTGATGGTCTACCAGGCCTTTACTGCAATTGTCTTCAGTTCCTGCTTGTTCTGGCATTTTCCTTCAGTTTTGTCTTCAGCAAGTGAAATGCATGCTCAATCAGATTCAGGTCTGGTGATTGACTTGGCCATTGCATCACATTTCACTTCTTTCCCTTACAAAAACTCTTTGGCTGCTTTTGCAGTATGCTTTGGGCATCTGTACTGTGAAGCGCCGTCCAATGAGTTCTGAAGCATTTGGCTGAATATGAGCAGATAATATTGCCCGAAACAGAATTCATCCTGCTGCTTTTGTCAGCAGTCACATCATCAATAAATACAAGAGAACCAGTTCCATTGGCAGCCATACATGCCCACGCCATGACACTACCACCACCATGCTTCACTGATGAGGTGGTATGCTTAGGATCGTGAGCAGTTCCTTTCCTTCTCCATACTCTTCTCTTCCCATCACTCTGGTACAAGTTGATCTTGGTCTTATCTGTCCATAGGATGTTGTTCCAGAACTGTGAAGGCTTTTTTAGAAGTCGTTTGGCAAACTCTAATTTGGCCTTCCTGTTTTTGATGCTCACCAATGGTTTACATCTTGTGGTGAACCCTCTGTATTCACTCTGGTGAAGTCTTCTCTTGATTTTTTACTTTGACACACATACACCTACCTCCTGGAGAGTGTTCTTGATCTGGCCAACTGTTGTGAAGGGTGTTTTCTTCACCAGGGAAAGAATTCTTCAGTCATCCAGCACAGTTGTTTTCCGTGGTCTTCCGGGTCTTTTGGTGTTGCTGAGCTCACCGGTGCGTTCCTTCTTTTTAAGAATGTTCCAAACAGTTGTTTTGGCTATGCCTAATGTTTTTGCTATCTCTCTGATGGGTCTGTTTTGTTTTTTCAGTCTAATGATGGCTTGCTTCACTGATAGTGACAGCTCTTTGGATCTCATCTTGAGAGTTGACAGCAACAGATTAAAAATGCAAATAGCACACTTGAAATTAACTCTGGACCTTTTATCTGCTCATTATAATTGGGATAATGGGGGAATAACACACACCTGGCCATGGAACAGCTAAGAAGCCAATTGTCCCATTACTTGTGGTCCCTTAACAAGTGGGAGGCACATATGCAAACTATTGTAATTCCTACACCGTTCACCTGATTTGGATGTAAATACCCTCAAATTAAAGCTGACAGCCTGCAGTTAAAGCACATCTTGTTCGTTTCATTTCAAATCCATTGTGGTGGTGTATAGAGCCAAAAATGTTAGAATTGTGTTGATGTCCCAATATTTATGGACACGACTGTAGTCTATGGGGTGCTTAGGTTCCGTTTGGCTCAGTTATGTGCCGAATCCGTTCTTTCCATTCTCCTGCTCCTAAACGGAGCAGGAGAACGGAAAGGCTGAATGTGATGTGAACGAAGCCTAATGCTCTGTCACAGTTAATATAATAGTTATTTTTTTCTGGATCATTTTCATTGGTATCAACTTCTGTCCGGATTTTTTGTAACTGTTAGGTCCATAATGTAATGTTAGTTTAAAATATAGGGGCTTGTGTGAGTAACTTTATATGTACTGGCACAATTCTTGTATGATACTATTAGCCATCATATAAAGTTATAACTACCGGACATCACTGTTGTAGTTGTCTTCCCCCATAATTTCTGTGTATCAATCTATCTCGAATTTTCCCTGACTGGACAAAAAAAAAAAGTTTAGTCTTCGGAGGCGACAAGACTTCTTCACCATGAGCACTGTAAATCCGTGGAATAGTCTACCTCAGAACACGTTCCCATCAAGAACAGTAGATGATTTAAGAAAAAAGGCTTAGATGAATTATTAGAATTAAATAATATTAACACTTATGTAAATATGTAGAAGTCCCCTTCTGTTAACTCACATCCCCTCACATCATTCCTTGAACTTGATGGATGGATGTCTTTTTTCAACCATACTATGTGACTATGGAAGTGCTCAGATCAGCCAAATTTAGAAAAGCTGCGCAGCATTTTTTGGATCCATTTAATTACTATTGATAAATCCCCCATTGTCACTTGAAATGTGTTATATTTTGTTTTACATTATTAATTCACAGACCTAGAAAATTGATAAAATGAAATGATTTCACATATGTATCAACATTCTTCAATGAAAATGGTCAAATAAATTGAAATGTTTGCTATACAGCTGCCAAGAAAACCAGCAAATAAAAGATAAGCAAATATACAATTCGGTCTGCTCCGAATCAATAGCAGTCAGAATGTTATCAGAGAGCTTTACTACTGATAACTGCACTACAAGCAGTTGATGCCACCTGGGCTGTTTTCAAGTATTACATATGGTTAATTTAAAATCATTTCCATTCAAATAAGGCCTCATGCACACGACCGTTGTTGTGGTCCGCATCCGAGCCGTAGTTTTTGCGGCTCAGATGCGGACCTATTCACTTCAATGGGGCCGCAAAAGATGCTGACAGCATTTTAACACAAGTTAAAATGCAGGGGCATTACTATGGGGAGATGGCAACAAGTTACTCATCTATGGCTGGGGTTATGGGGTATTATGATATATAGGTTGGGCAGCAATTTACTAAATGTACCGCAGGTAAAGTAAACACCATGCAACTGGGAGCTCTGTGAAGGCTGGAAGTCCTTCTTGCCAAGCACAATTTTAGATTTAGCAAAATATGACCTTCAACCTTTCACTCAATAAACGAATGGTACTGTCAGTGGCGTAGCTAGAAAGGACTGGGCCCCAGAGCAAATTTTTTAATGGGGGCCCCCCTTCCCCAGTAATTGTTTTGCAACCCCTTCCTTTCATGCCGCCCCCATTCCTGTGGCTAGTAAAGATCGCTCTCTCAGACCAGGCCCAGCAGCTGTTCCATCCGTTGTCTATACTCTATACTGTCACTGTATATCATTTCATTGTGTAAAACTGTTGAGGGGGCCCTAACCAATTCTTTTAGTCCTCTTCCTCCTTGATGGGCCCCTTCTGGGTCAGGGCCCCAAAGCAGCCGCTTCCCCTGTAGCTACGCCCCTGGGTCCTGTATATATGAAGTCGTAAGGTACTATTTTGAATGAAAGAATGAGTTAGAAAGGTAGAGATGATATAGATCATGATCAATTATTGGGAGGGAGAAAAACCAAACAAATTGCTATTCTCATTTTTTAGGAGATGTTATGCAATGACAGCACATGATATCACTCACTATTAATGACCTGAAAGGGTTATACTACAAACCGCTGATCCAGGCAGGCTTGGAAGACTCAGCAGAAACACCTCTAACCTCTGCCCTATTCTCTGGTTAAAGGGTCACTTATTGCCTGGTCATTGCCACTCTTACATAATAATTCCAATAAAGTGGGAGAAATCTCTCCTGTTGCTACTCTGTGCTCCCCTGACTTCTCCAGAGCATTATTTCCATCACAGGTAGCTCAAAGGATGAAGGTACTTCAGCTGGTGAGTACCTCCAGATCTACATTCAAAAATTAATGCTGTAGGGAAGGGATACATTTGGTGATAGATATTTCTTATACGTATGCAAGATCTAAAATTGACGGTTATTTTATGGAATTAATGGAGATAATGGGTTACTGTCCGTGTCCTTCACCACTGATTGTTGATATGTTGTGTTAAATTCATATCATTTTGCAGTTCTGATTGTTTTTTGGTAGTAGGTTCACTGGTTTAGCAGTCAGCACTGGGATCAGGACACTATGGCACCATCTTGTGCATTTAGCTCTAAAAGGCTAAGTTCATAGACAAATTTTCTCCACCATTCTTTACCACTAAAAACATGAAACCACCCTAGAAACCTCTTGCCTGAAGAAAGCGTCATTGCTTCAACATGCTGCATTTTTTTTTAAATGCCAAAAACACAAGTGTGTAATATATGTAAATAAAAAGTGATGCCACAATAAATTACATGTGAATTCACCCTTCCATAGTGTATGTCAATATAGTGCTGTGGAATATATTGTTGTAATATGATTATTGGAAATATTCCAGCAGCTCCGTCTGTAATGTATACCGAAGAATATAGAACAGATGACAGTGTGAAAGTTTGTGGCAATAATGGTGCTTCTATGGTAACATACAATACATTCCAAGTGTCAAATAATTTATTAAATGGGCAAGTTATTATTGCTGTTTGCACAACATAAGGCAATAGCTTGAATCCAGCCATGCACTTAGTGAACTGATAGAATTACTGCCATGAAATACAGGAATCCGTGTTTGTTATGAAATGAAAAGAATCAATAATTTGCACTGTTTGTTGACACCATTGGTTAATAACTCAATGGTGTTGTAATCAATCTTATTTTAGTATTTAGTACTGAAGTTGCGCAATTAAAATATTGCACAGCCAAATTTTGTTAATTCTGCTAAACTTCTATGCCAATGTGAAATTCAACATACTATTTACCCGAATACATAGACATTTTAGTTTTTTTTGGGCTGAATAATTACAGTGGTCGCAGCTAGGATCACAGATCATCTCCTAGAAATGAATAGGATCGCAGGGCAAGTTGCAAAAAATCCAGCAGTGTTGTATGGTTTTTTTTACTACTCGCCCTGCGATCCCATTAATTTCTATGGGATCATTGCTACTTTGCAATGCCCGTTCCAATGCCCGCTGTTGTGTGACCCTAGCCTTAACCACTTCCCATCTGGGCCATTCGTTCCCTTCCTGACCAGGCCTAATTTTGCAAAAAGGACATATCTCACTTTATGTGGTAATAACTTTGGAACGCCTTTACTTATCCAAGTCATTCAGAGACTGTTTTCTCGTGAAACATTGTACTTCATGATAGTTATAAATTTGAGTCAATATATTTCACCTTTATTTATGAAAAAATCCAAAATGTACCCAAAATTTTAAAAAATTCGCAATTTTCTAAATTTCAATTTCTCTGCTTTTAAAACAAAGTGATACCTCATAGAATATTTATTAATTACTTAACATTCCCCATATGTCTACTTTATGTTGGCATCATTTTGGAAATGTCATTTTAAGTTTAGAAGCAATTCTTCAAATTTATAAGAAAATTGTCAAAAACCACTTTTTAAGGACCAGTTCACGTCTGAAGTCACTTTGTGGGGCCCACATAGTGGATACCCCCATAAATGACCCCATTGTAGAAACTACACCCCTCAAGTTAATTAAAACCGATTTTTACAAAAACTTTGGTAACCATTTAGGCGTTCCAGAAGAATTCAAGGAAAATGGAGATCACATTTTTAAATTTCACTTTTTGGGCAGATTTTCCATTTTAATCCAATTTTTTCTTTAACACATCGATGGTTAACAGCCAAACAAAACTCAATATTTATTACCCAGATTCTGCGGTTTACAGAAACACCCCACATGTGGTCATAAACGTCTGTATGGGCACACTGCAGGGCGCAGAAGAAAAGGAACTCAACTTGGTTTTTAGATGTCATGTCCCATTTGAAGCCCCCCCTGATGCACCCTTACAGTAGAAACTCCCAAGAAGTAATCCCATTTTGGAAACTAGGGGATAAGGTGCCAGTTTTATTGGTACTATTTTTGGGTACATATGATTTTTTGATCATTCATTATAACAACACTTTATGGGGCAAGGTGACCAAAAAATGTGTTGTTTTAGCACAGTTTTTATTTATTTTTACAGCGTTCACCTGAGGGGTTCGGTCAAGTGACATTTTTATAGAGCAGATTGTTACGGACGTGGCGATACCTAATATGTATACTTTTTCTTATTTATTAAAGTTTTACACAATAATAGCATTTTTGAGAGCTATATTTTTTTTATTTTTTGAGAGATTTTCTTATGTAGGGGCTCATTTTTTGCAGGATGAGGTGACTGTTTTTTGGTACCATTTTGTGGGACAAACGCCTTTTTGATCACTTGGTGTTGCACTTTTTGTGATGTAAGGTGACAAAAAATGCTTGTTTTGACTTTTTTTTCTTAAGGTGTTCACCCGAGGGGTTAGGTCATGTGATATTTTTATAGAGCTGGTTTTTAAAGACGCGGCAATACCTAATATGTATAATTTTATTTATTTATTTCACAGCATTTTTTAAACAAAAAAATGATGTTTTAGTGTCTCCATGTTCTAAGAGCTATAGTTTTTTTTATTTTTTGAGAGATTTTCTTATGTAGGGGCTCATTTTTTGCGGGATGAGGTGACGGTATTATTGGTACCATTTTGTGGGACATACGCCTTTTTGATCACTTGGTGTTGCGCTATTTGTGATGTAAGGTGACAAAGATTGCTTTTTTGAAGGTTATTTCATTTTTATTTACGGTGTTTATTTGACTGTGTCGATTATGTGATATATTTATAGAGACAACCGTCACGGACGCGCCAATACCAAATATGTCTATTTATTATATTTTTTATATATGTTTATTTTTTTAAATGTATTCCTTACTTGGGGGATTTTTTTTTTTTTTTTAACACTTCATTTTTTATTTTATTTTTTTACACTTTTCGTCCCCCCATAAGGTCATACAAGACCTCTGCGGGACATTTACTTCACTTTTTTTTTTCTCCTGTAGCCCCAGTTACAGGAGAAATACACCCCCCCCCCCCCAGAGAGGCTGTAGAGCGCAATGCAGCGGACGTTCTGGAACGTCCATTCAGAAATAGAGAACCACCTCCCGGACGTTTATAGTCAACGTGCGGACGGGAGGTGGTTAAAGAGATTTCAGCTAGTGAGTAACAAAAGTAATAGCTCACTAGATCTATTCTATAAAATTCTGTATATTTGCATACCTACAGCATTTATAATTGGATATAGGCAATCCAAAAAGTAAAGTTAGGCAGCACATGATCTTGATCACCAAGTGGAGAAGAACTTTAATCCATTGGGATCATATCCAGAGATGCAGATCTCTATGGATTAAAGTTCCTCTCCATTTGGCAATTAAGATCATTTGATGCCTTCCTCGCCTTTTGGGTTGTACATTGGGAGTCACAGTATACCTGGCTCCATTGGGCGTGCACCAACATTTATCATTGTTTTTCATGGAATGCTGTCCAGATTTATTTTTTTGTGGGATATCAGACAATGTCAACATCATCTGCTCATAAGATCTTTTATAGATAAATCTCTGGTGGAGGCAAATTTCTAGAGAGCAATCCATTTTTGGTAATAAGGTGTCTAGCATTTTGTAATAAGGTAATGTCATGCCCTGCTCAGGTCATGTGCGGAGGTCTGCTAGGTTAGCAGCACGCGTGTAGCCTTTTGTTATTGTTTTGGAGTTGAGCTGTATCCGCCTCCCTTCAGGTGCACTGGGTGAGGTCGTTGGTATGAGTTTAAATTACGCCCACTCCCAGTGTCCTGTGCGGGTTATAGCTTCTTTCTTGCTCAGAGGAAGGAAGGAAGGATTTGCTGTTCCGGCTCAGTAAAAGATATTTGTTTTTCTTGTGATTGTCTGTCTAGGCTGTTAGAGAGACGCCTGCCCCCTCCAGGTCCTGAGGGAGCAGGCTGCCTCTTCCCCCCCTTTCACCGTCTTAGGGATTTTAGGGAATCATCAGCTTAGGCACGGGGACACGTTCATTCCCACCTTCAGGGTCTGAACGTGGGCATAGAAGTCTAGGGAGAGCTGGTAGGGATTTGTTAGGAGGTGACCTTCATCCCCAGCTTCCTGCCTAGACACTTGTTTGGTGGTATTCTGTGCATCTTGTATCCTGTCCAGCGTCACATTATAACCCGCCAATACTTTGACTGCCATTTCTCAGCTGTTTTTGAGATGGAGTCAATTGAAGTGCTAGTTGACGCATGCAGGGATTATCCCTAGAGGAGGCTGATCTGCGTAATTCGGTCACACGGTGTCAGAATGGTCAGGCATCAGGTGCAATATGAGGAAGTCAAATTTTTGGGGAGCTTAAAGTCGCTCTCCCTGATAGATTTGCAGGGGCTGTGGATGACTTTATCCGCTTTAAAGAGTCATGCAAGGTGTATTTTCGGCTGCGTCCATCTTCGTCTGGTGATGAGAGTCAGAGGGTAGGGATAATAATATCCCTGCTTAAAGGGGACGCGCAATCCTGGGCATTTTCTCTGCCATCCGGTTCTCTGGCCCTCCGGTCAGTGGAAGAATTTTTTAAAGCCTTGGGATTAATTAATGATGGTCCAGATCGTCTCGATGGTGGAATCTAAATAGTGTAATTTATTACAAGGTGAACATACTGCAGAGGCTTACTGCGTTGAGTTTAGGAGATGGGTTACTGAGTCAGAGTGGAATGACCCTGTGTTACGTAGTGACTGGTTATCTGAGAGATTGAAAGATGCCCTTGCTTTTCATGAGTACCCAGATACATTGGGGAATGCTATGTCTTTGGCAGTACGGTTAGATAGACGTATTAGAGAGAGGTGTAAGGTTCCCTTCGCGCAAGGGAACCCTTCTGTGAGTGGTTTCGTCTCACCTGTTCCCCAGGGTGATATGACATGTAACTCTGGGGTAGGGGAGGAACCCATGCAGCTGGGTCAGGTGTCTATCCGTTCTGGTAGTAGGAACTTTAGGAGGTTGCATAAACTATGTTATTACTATGGGAGCAAGCAGGTATGCAAGCTCCCTGTAATACTCGTTTTCTCCTTCCAGCTATGGTGACCCAAAATCTGGGTCTAAGTACTTGCACTTTAGAAAGAGAGATTCCAGTTTTCGCAATTGATTCTTCCCCTCTTTCTCAAAGGAGTCTCACTCATATTGCTCATGGTATTCAGTTAAGGGTGGGTGATTCACATGTTGAGATCATGTCTTGTTTTGTCATGAAGGACTTGCCCGCTCCTATAGTCTTAGATTGGCAAGCAAGACAGATCATTGGTTGGAGTGAATTTTGTTCGGACAATTGTCTTGACACATTTATCTCTGGTGTGTCTACTACGGCTTTACCTCAGTATCTCTCAGATTTTGCGGATGTCTTTTGGGAGGGTGGGGCTCAGGAATTGCTCCCTCATCGTGACTATGATTGTCCAGTTAATCTCATCCCAGGGGCTAAGTTGCCAAAGTCTCAGCTTTACAATCTTTCTCAACCTGAAAGAGGTCATGCGGAAGTATATTGCCGAGAGTTTGGCAAAAGGTCATATTAGGCCATCTAAGTCTCCAGTTGCAGTTGGTTTATTCTTTGTAAAGAAAAAGGATGGATCGGTGAGACCTTGTTTGGATTTCTGGGAATTGAACCTTTTACGGTCCGTGATCCGTATCCCCTTCCTTTGATCGCCGATCTTTTTGATCAAATTGTTGGAGCCAAGGTGTTCTCTAAGTTGGATTTAAGAGGGGCCTACAATCTGATCAGAATCAAGGAAGGGGATGAGTGGAAAACGGCCTTCAACACGCACGAGGGTCATTTCGAGATTCTGGTTATGCCTTTTGGGTTAACTAACGCGCCAGCGGTATTTCAGTGATTCGTCAATTACATTTTCCATCATTTTGTGGGGAGGCTCGTGGTAGTTTACTTGGATGGCATTCTAATTTACTCTCCTGATCTGAAGACCCATCAGGATCACGTGAGACCGGTTCTGTCGATCCTTCGGGAGAATAAATTATATGCCAAATTGGAGAAATGTGTGTTTTCTGTGCAGGAACTTCCGTTTCTGGGATAACTACTTTCTGACTCTGGTTTTCGTATGGACCCCGAAAAGGTCTGGACGGTTCTGAAATGGGACCGACCGGAGAATCAGAAAGCTTTGATGCGGTTTTTGGGGTTTACTAATTATTATAGAAAATTTATCTTGAACTATTTTACCATTGTAAAACCTCTGACCGATATGACTAAGAAGGGCGTTGACGTCTCTGTCTGGTCGGATGAGGCATTGCAGGCTTCTTCGGCTATTAAGGAATGTTTTGCGTCTGCTCCCATTCTGGTGCAGCCCGATGTGTCTCAGCCATTCGTGGTGGAGGTTGATGCATCAGAAGTGGGGGTTGGAGCAGTGCTGTCGCAGGATTCATCTCTTGGCAAATGGGTTCCGTGTGCTTTTTATTTCTAAGAAGCTCTCGGTCTCCGAGAGGAATTATGATGTAGGAGATGGGGAATTGCTGGCCATCAAATTGGCCTTTGAGGAATGACATCACTGGTTGGAGGGGGTGTCTTATCACGTTACGGTATATACTAATCATAAGAATTTGGCTTACCTGCAATCTGCCAAGCGTCTGAATCCTAGACAGGCTAGATGGTCACTGTTCTTTACCAGGTTCAATTTTGTGGTTACTTTTCGCCCAGGGGTTAAAAATGTCAAGGCAGATGCATTGTCGCACAGTTTTCCTGGGGGATGTGACTCAGAGAATCCTGCTCTGATTTTGGCTGATAGGGTGGTGGTCTCCGCTCTGTACCCCGAATTGGAGATGGAGGTGTTGGGAGCCCAGGAGGGGGCTCCTGGTTCTTGTCCCCCAGGGAGGTTGTTTGTTCCTGATGGACTGCGATACAAGGTATTCAAGGAACATCACGATACTGTCCTCGCTGGACATCCTGGTGGTAAGTCCACCTTTGATCTTGTGTCCCGGAGGTTCTGGTGGACCAGGTTACACAAGAGTGTTGATGATTGCGTAGCAGCTTGTGAAACCTGTGCACGGTCAAAGATTGCTCACACTCGACCTTCTGGTTAATTTCTTCCTTTGTCTATTCCGTCTCGTCCTTGGACGCACTTGTCTATGGACTTTATTAGGGATCTGCAGAGTTCCTCCGGGAAAACAGTAATTGTGGTGGTTGTTGACTGTTTTAGTAAAATGTCTCACTTTGTATCGTTAGCTAGTCTGCCCAATGTCAAGACTCTTGCTCAGATTTTTGTTGATAATATCGTGAAATTACATGGCATTCCCTCAGATGTGGTTTCTGATAGGGGCACGCAGTTTGTCTCTAGGTTTTTGAGGGCGTTCTGCTCTCGGCTTGGCATTCAACTTTAGTTCTCTTTGGCTTTTCATCTGCAGTCGATGGGCAGACAGAGCGTACTAATCAAAACCTGGAGACCTACTTGAGGTGCTTTGTGGCTGAGAATCAGCAGGACTGGTCCTCATTCTTATCTCTAGCAGAGTTTGCTTTAAATAACCGTAGGCAGGAGTCCACGGGTAAGTCGCCATTTTTTGGTGCATACAGTTTTCATCCTCAGTTTGGTACCTTTTCTGGGACTAGTTCCTCTGGGATGCTAGAGGAGGAGAGATTTTATTCTGCCTTGTCTTCTATCTGGCGGAGGATCCAAGTGAATTTGGAGAAGATGGGTGAGAGGTATAAGCGAATGGCTGACAAGAGACGTATGACTGGTCTGGACCTGTGTGTGGGTGATCTGGTGTGGTTATCTACTAAAAATATTAAACTGAGAGTACCATCTTGGAAATTAGGGTCCAAGTTTATTGTACCTTACAAAATATCTGCGGTGGTCAATCCTGTAGCGTTTCGTCTGGATCTTCCGCAGACTCGGAGGATCCATCATGTGTTCCACAGTTCTTTACTGAAGAAATATGGAAACCGGTGGAACCATCGCCATTGCCTCCTCCCCCTGTTCTGGTTGATGGAAATTTAGAGTTCGAGATCTCTAGGGTTCTCGACTCAAGAGTTCTTCTGGGCTCCCTTCAGTACCTGATACACTGGAGGGGATACGGCCCTGAGGAGAGGATGTGGGTTCCGGCTGTGGATGTTAGTGCCAGCCGACTGGTGAGGGCTTTTCACAGATCCCACCCGGATAAAGTTGGGCCGGGGTGTCCTTAGAAGGACACCCCGGCCTTAGTTACCCGTAGAAGGGGGGGTACTGCCATGCCCTGCTCAGGTCATGTGCGGAGGTCTGCTAGGTTAGCAGCAAGTGTGTAGCCTTTTGTTATTGTTTTGGAGTTGAGCTGTATCCGTCTCCCTTCAGGGGCACTGGGTGGGGTCGTTGGTATGAGTTTAAATTACGTCCACTCCCAGTGTCCTGTGCGGGTTATAGCTTCTGTCTTGCTCAGAGGGAGGAAGGAAGGATTTGCTGTTCCTGCTCAGTACAAGATAAGTTGGTCTTGTTTTTCTTGTGATTGTCTGTCTAGGCTGTTAGAGAGACGCCTGCCCCCTCCAGGTCCTGAGGGAGCAGGCTGCCTCTTCCCCCCTTTCACCATTTTAGGGATTTTAGGGAATCTTCAGCCTAGACACGGGGACACGTTCATTCCACCTTCAGGGTCTGAACGTATCTTGTATCCTGTCCAGCGTGACCAGTAATAATCAGCAGTCTGAACCCCAAACCCAAACCCGCATTGTATTTATACTTCAAAAAATCTAACAGGTATGATTTACTTTTATTTACTAAAAATAAAAAATAAAATAGAGCAGGATAAATTGAGATAGGCTTTGTTCACACCTGCTTTGTGGTTTCCACTCATAATGAAAACCACATGCAATACCAAATTTACCTTATGATGGATACCACTGGTGCCCAACAGACCCCACTGACTTACTATTGGGTTTATAGGGTGCCACCGTGGTGTCTATTTGTTTGGCAGTAGGAATAGTGCTTAATGCAGTGTAAAATGTGAACACAGCCTAATGCTACATATTATAAAGGTGCATACAATGGCATAAAATGACATACAATGTGCATAATGTAATGCAAGAAAATTATTTCTTTGCAGGATCCATCTTTGACTTACCGGCCAGAGCCTCAAAATGATCAATACAGGAATTACAAAGTAAGTACAACACAACACAAAGATAGCCGTGGGAGCTTACCTGTTAGCGCAGTGATGGGTGTCTTGAGAAACTAGCATTCAAAACCCGGCTGCTACATGGATTAAACTCTAGATATCTATCACATCAACCACATGGTCTGATTTTTAACTTACGTCCTGCATAATTTATGTGGCTATCGTTTATTAGTTAAGATTAGACATCTTAAGATGCATAGTAGTACCAGTTGTATACTTGTGCTACATTTTCAGAAGCCATAAAATAAAGATTCATCTCTCCACTTGTTTTAGGATGGCCCACTGGTGGACAGAGTGAAAATGACCTACACTCTTATGCACACATACCAAACTGTGGACTTTGTCAAGAAAAAGGTGGGTACAACATACACACACACGATTATACTTACATAGATGCTGCATATATGATTGGCATGATTGGGAAGGGATTCATTTTTGAAGGTCATCTGACCTTCTTGGCATCATACAAAGAGTTAGAATTTATTGCAGGGGTTGTTGCACAAAAATATTGTACAGTTTTCAAACTAGTACCTGGATCTGAATTTATTTGTAATTGCATTTAATTTGAAATTTGGCATAGCCACCGAGTTATTCGATAAAATGCATCTGTATGGTGCCACCTGCAGTTTTTTTTCTTTCTTATTTCTTTGCCCGGCTCACTGAGATGGCCAGTTTGGAGTAGGGCTAACCCTGAGGACATTATATTGGAGCTCCACTGGTATAAACTCTTTGACCCCTGTACAGGGATCTGGCCTTTGCTGCAGGGAAACCACTGGTCCTCTACGTCCTTAAATAGACCTGGTGAAGTTGGCAGCTGATCGACTTTGCTGCAGGCATCGGGAGCTCAGAATATTGAAAATTCACAAAACCCAGAGGAAAACCACAGGAGAAGTCTGAACAGTCACTGAGGCATAAATGTAGGTTATTAGATCCGGACTTCACACTGGTAGTGTAGATGAATGAAAACACAGAACAAGCTGGCAGGCCGGATGGTAGTGACGACAATGCGAAGGCAGGTAGGCTGGGTACTAGAAAGGAACATGAACAAGGCAGACAGGGTTCATTTATACACAAACAGAACTGAAATTGAAACTGGAAGTATAGGAGCACACAGGCAGGGCAGGTGCAGAATTAGAGCACAAACAGGAACAAACGCAGTGTAATTCAGGAGAATCACAGAAGCACTAGACTTCAACACCTTTGCTTCTCACCAGGAACCTTAAGCTCATGCATCCTCTGCATTGCACGGAGAGTGCACCTTAAATACCCAGAGACCCCTAGCTATTGGCTCGGGAAGGATTTGGAAGTGTGTGCACTGGCCCTTTAAGAGGCCAAAGGAGATCACTTGCATGCCATAAGAGGACAGAGGCTGGAGTACTAGGCAGAAGCATTGCGGCAGCAGCAGGGTGGGTAGCATTGTGTCCTTGCTCACAGGTGAGATCAGGGTAGTGGCAACCATGAGCAGGTATCCTAACAGAGAGCTTCAGAGGTCTTTTGGAGACCATGTATTGATGGGTCCGAGCGGTTTTGGTGGCATAGGGAGGACCTACGTGCACAATATTGGTGTTACATCATGGTCTATGCCCCCCCCACCAGGTCACAAACCAATGGATGTGCTACGTGACCAGCCTCCTCTAAGGGCATTGTCCAAGTTAACCCCCACTTCTTCACAGTATGCCTGATGGTAGGGATAGACTTTTCAAGGGGAACACCAGGTTGTTACCTATTGAGGAGGATTGGCACACATGGCAGCTGGTCCAGGGGGTACCAGTGCAAGGTACCAGAGGTACAGTCGTAGTCAGCAGGCCGAATCATAACCAGGAGCGACAGTGCAGAACCGAAGGATGAGGCAGAGGTGAAATCAAACAAGCAATAGGACAGGCGGCACAGGTACAGGTCAGGCAGGCAACAGGAGAGTTGAGACAGAGCAGGTAAGGATCAAACAGGTAGTGGAGTCCAGAAACACAAGCGAGGGTCAGGTATACAGGAACACCAGCACAGACAACAGCAACCTTTGCAGGACACAAGGACCTTTGATGCTCAGGCACCTAGGAAAGGGGCTGGACCACTTATTATATATTGCAAGAGGGCTAGGATTGGTCAGCACGGTCACATGTGCTAAACCCATAAATCACAGGAAGTGATGTGCGTCGGCCCTTAAGGAAGTGCTACAGGGACCAGGCTGGAAAGCATGCTGTGCTCATGGCTGGAAGGAAACAGTGGAGCAGATTCCAGGATGGACAATGCCTGCAAGGACAGAGCCCAGAACTACATCGGTGAAGAGGGGAACGCCGGCAGCTGATCATCGCCGAGCACGGAGCCCTGAACTGCAGTGGTAAGTAGGGGAACATCGGTGGTCAGCAACCGCCATTAAACACCGCACTCACTTGCCCTTGTGGGAATGGTTGCCGAAACACTCACTCGATCTCCTGTCCTGTTTCCTTGGTGGTTTGTGTCTGCCACCATCTTGCTTCTGTCTCTTGGCAGCCACAGCTGCCAGAGTAGCGCTGCTCGTTTTGGGCAATATCTTTTTAACTACAGCCTTTATATGTCTTGTTGCCTCCATAGTGGCACACACATGTAGAAGACCTAATCTAATGTATCTCATAAAGGAATCTATATTAAACATACTTTAACAGGCTCAAAACCTTAACCATAGGCTCAACATTAGGGATGAGCGAACTCGAACTGTATAGTTCGGGTTCGTACCGAATTTTGGGGTGTCCGTGACACGGACCCGAACCCGGACATTTTCGTAAAAGTCCGGGTTCGGTGTTCGTCGCTTTCTTGGCGCTTTTGTGACGCTTTCTTGGCGCTTTTTGAAAGGCTGCAAAGCAGCCAATCAACAAGCGTCATACTACTTGCCCCAAGAGGCCGTCACAGCCATGCCTACTATTGGCATGGCTGTGATTGGCCAGAGCACCATGTGACCCAGCCTCTATTTAAGCTGGAGTCACATAGCGCCGCCCGTCACTCTGCTCTGATTAGCGTAGGGAGAGGTTGCGGATGCGACAGTAGGGCGAGATTAGGCAGATTAACTCCTCCAAAGGACTTCACTTGATTAATCGATCGATCTGCAGCTGTGCATCATTGAGCTGCTGAAATTCAAATGCTCACTCACTGTTTTTAGGCTGCCCAGACCGTTTGTCAGTCACTTTTTTCTGGGGTGATCGGCGGCCATTTTGTGTCTTGTGCGGTGCTGCGACCAAGTGCATCCAAGCTGCGACCAAGTGCATTTAACCCTCAATGGTGTGGTTGTTTTTTGGCTAAAGCCTACATCAGGGTGAAGCTGTCACACCAAGTGCATTTAACCAGCAATAGTCTGTTCATTTTTTGGCCATATACTAAATCAGGGGCAAGCTGCGCCTGTCACCAAGTGCATTTAACCCTCAATGGTGTGGTTGTTTTTTGGCTAAAGCCTACATCAGGGTGAAGCTGTCACACCAAGTGCATTTAACCAGCAATAGTCTGTTTATTTTTTGGCCATATACTACATCAGGGGCAAGCTGCGCCCGTCACCAAGTGCATTTAACCCTCAGTAGTGTGGTTCGTCAAGCTGTGACACCAAGTGCATTTAACCAGCAATAGTCTGTTCATTTTTTGGCCATATACTACATCAGGGGCAAGCTGCGCCCGTCACCAAGTGCATTTAACCCTCAGTAGTGTGGTTGGTCAAGCTATCACACCAAGTGCATTTAACCAGCAATAGTCTGTTCATTTTTTGGCCATATACTAAATCAGGGGCAAGCTGCGCCCGTCACCAAGTGCATTTAACCAGCAATAGTCTGTTCATTTTTTGGCCATATACTACATCAGGGGCAAGCTGCGCCCGTCACCAAGTGCATTTAACCCTCAGTAGTGTGGTTCGTCAAGCTGTGACACCAAGTGCATTTAACCAGCAATAGTCTGTTCATTTTTTGGCCATATACTACATCAGGGGCAAGCTGCGCCCGTCACCAAGTGCATTTAACCAGCAATAGTGTGGTTATTTTTTGGCCATATCCCAGTCTAATTCTGTCACTAAATCCATACCGGTCACCCAGCGCCTAAATACTAGGCCTCAAATTTATATCCCGCTAAATCTCTCGTTACCGCTGTCCTGTTGTGGCTGGGAAAGTTATTTAGTGTCCGTCAAAGCACATTTTTTGTTCTGGGTTGAAGTACAATTCCCAATTTAGCAATTTCATAATTTAGTGGTTTCTGCTATATCAGAGCTATTTGAAATCTATCCCTAAAAGGGTATATAATATTCAAGGTGCACATAGGGTCATTCAGAATAACTTCACACACACGCTACTGTGCATTTCCAAGTCTAATTCTGTCACTAAATCCATACCGGTCACCCAGCGCCTAAATACTAGGCCTCAAATTTATATCCCGCTAAATCTCTCGTTACCGCTGTCCTGTTGTGGCTGGGAAAGTTATTTAGTGTCTGTCAAAGCACATTTTTTGTTCTGGGTTGAAGTACAATTCCCAATTTAGCAATTTCATAATTTAGTGGTTCCTGCTATATCAGAGCTATTTGAAATCTATCCCTAAAAGGGTATATAATATTCAAGGTGCACATAGGGTCATTCAGAATAACTTCACACACACGCTACTGTGCATTTCCAAGTCTAATTCTGTCGCTAAATCCATACCGGTCACCCAGCGCCTAAATACTAGGCCTCAAATTTATATCCCGCTAAATCTCTCGTTACCGCTGTCCTGTTGTGGCTGGGAAAGTTATTTAGTGTCCGTCAAAGCACATTTTTTGTTCTGGGTTGAAATACAATTCCCAATTTAGCAATTTCATAATTTAGTGGTTTCTGCTATATCAGAGCTATTTGAAATCTATCCCTAAAAGGGTATATAATATTCAAGGTGCACATAGGGTCATTCAGAATAACTTCACACACACGCTACTGTGCATTTCCAAGTCTAATTCTGTCACTAAATCCATACCGGTCACCCAGCGCCTAAATACTAGGCCTCAAATTTATATCCCGCTAAATCTCTCGTTACCGCTGTCCTGTTGTGGCTGGGAAAGTTATTTAGTGTCCGTCAAAGCACATTTTTTGTTCTGGGTTGAAGTACAATTCCCAATTTAGCAATTTCATAATTTAGTAGTTCCTGCTATATCAGAGCTATTTGAAATCTATCCCTAAAAGGCTATATAATATTCAAGGTGCACATAGGGTCATTCAGAATAACTTCACACACACGCTACTGTGCATTTCCAAGTCTAATTCTGTTAGTAAATCCATACCGGTCACCCAGCGCCTAAATACTAGGCCTCAAATTTATATCCCGCTAAATCTCTCGTTACCGCTGTACTGTTGTGGCTGGGAAAGTTATTTAGTGTCCGTCAAAGCACATTTTTTGTTCTGGGTTGAAGTACAATTCCCAATTTAGCAATTTCATAATTTAGTGGTTCCTGCTATATCAGAGCTATTTGAAATCTATCCCTAAAAGGGTATATAATATTCAAGGTGCACATAGGGTCATTCAGAATAACTTCACACACACGCTACTGTGCATTTCCAAGTCTAATTCTGTCACTAAATCCATACCGGTCACCCAGCGCCTAAATACTAGGCCTCAAATTTATATCCCGCTAAATCTCTCGTTACCGCTGTCCTGTTGTGGCTGGGAAAGTTATTTAGTGTCCGTCAAAGCACATTTTTTGTTCTGGGTTGAAGTACAATTCCCAATTTAGCAATTTCATAATTTAGTGGTTCCTGCTATATCAGAGCTATTTGAAATCTATCCCTAAAAGGGTATATAATATTCAAGGTGCACATAGGGTCATTCAGAATAACTTCACACACACGCTACTGTGCATTTCCAAGTCTAATTCTGTCGCTAAATCCATACCGGTCACCCAGCGCCTAAATACTAGGCCTCAAATTTATATCCCGCTAAATCTCTCGTTACCGCTGTACTGTTGTGGCTGGGAAAGTTATTTAGTGTCCGTCAAAGCACATTTTTTGTTCTGGGTTGAAGTACAATTCCCAATTTAGCAATTTCATAATTTAGTGGTTCCTGCTATATCAGAGCTATTTGAAATCTATCCCTAAAAGGGTATATAATATTCAAGGTGCACATAGGGTCATTCAGAATAACTTCACACACACGCTACTGTGCATTTCCAAGTCTAATTCTGTCGCTAAATCCATACCGGTCACCCAGCGCCTAAATACTAGGCCTCAAATTTATATCCCGCTAAATCTCTCGTTACCGCTGTACTGTTGTGGCTGGGAAAGTTATTTAGTGTCCGTCAAAGCACATTTTTTGTTCTGGGTTGAAGTACAATTCCCAATTTAGCAATTTCATAATTTAGTGGTTCCTGCTATATCAGAGCTATTTGAAATCTATCCCTAAAAGGGTATATAATATTCAAGGTGCACATAGGGTCATTCAGAATAACTTCACACACACGCTACTGTGCATTTCCAAGTCTAATTCTGTCACTAAATCCATACCGGTCACCCAGCGCCTAAATACTAGGCCTCAAATTTATATCCCGCTAAATCTCTCGTTACCGCTGTCCTGTTGTGGCTGGGAAAGTTATTTAGTGTCCGTCAAAGCACATTTTTTGTTCTGGGTTGAAATACAATTCCCAATTTAGCAATTTCATAATTTAGTGGTTTCTGCTATATCAGAGCTATTTGAAATCTATCCCTAAAAGGGTATATAATATTCAAGGTGCACATAGGGTCATTCAGAATAACTTCACACACACGCTACTGTGCATTTCCAAGTCTAATTCTGTTAGTAAATCCATACCGGTCACCCAGCGCCTAAATACTAGGCCTCAAATTTATATCCCGCTGAATTTGAATACAATACATTGGGCCAAATAATATTTTTGTTGTTGTGGTGAACCATAACAATGAGAAAAACATCTAGTAAGGGACGCGGACGTGGACATGGTCGTGGTGGTGTTAGTGGACCCTCTGGTGCTGGGAGAGGACGTGGCCGTTCTGCCACATCCACACGTCCTAGTGTACCAACTACCTCAGGTCCCAGTAGCCGCCAGAATTTACAGCGATATATGGTGGGGCCCAATGCCGTTCTAAGGATGGTAAGGCCTGAGCAGGTACAGGCATTAGTCAATTGGGTGGCCGACAGTGGATCCAGCACGTTCACATTATCTCCCACCCAGTCTTCTGCAGAAAGCGCACAGATGGCGCCTGAAAACCAACCCCATCAGTCTGTCACATCACCCCCATGCATACCAGGGAAACTGTCTCAGCCTCAAGTTATGCAGCAGTCTCTTATGCTGTTTGAAGACTCCGCTGGCAGGGTTTCCCAAGGGCATCCACCTAGCCCTTCCCCAGCGGTGAAAGATATAGAATGCACTGACGCACAACCACTTATGTTTCCTGATGATGAGGACATGGGAATACCACCTCAGCATGTCTCTGATGATGACGAAACACAGGTGCCAACTGCTGCGTCTTTCTGCAGTGTGCAGACTGAACAGGAGGTCAGGGATCAAGACTGGGTGGAAGACGATGCAGGGGACGATGAGGTCCTAGACCCCACATGGAATGAAGGTCGTGCCACTGACTTTCACAGTTCGGAGGAAGAGGCAGTGGTGAGACCGAGCCAACAGCGTAGCAAAAGAGGGAGCAGTGGGCAAAAGCAGAACACCCGCCGCCAAGAGACTCCGCCTGCTACTGACCGCCGCCATCTGGGACCGAGCACCCCAAAGGCAGCTTCAAGGAGTTCCCTGGCATGGCACTTCTTCAAACAATGTGCTGACGACAAGACCCGAGTGGTTTGCACGCTGTGCCATCAGAGCCTTAAGCGAGGCATTAACGTTCTGAACCTGAGCACAACCTGCATGACCAGGCACCTGCATGCAAAGCATGAACTGCAGTGGAGTAAACACCTTAAAACCAAGGAAGTCACTCAGGCTCCCCCTGCTACCTCTTCTGCTGCTGCCGCCTCGGCCTCTTCTGCTGCTGCCGCCTCGGCCTCTTCCTCCGCCTCTGGAGGAACGGTGGCACCTGCCGCCCAGCAAACAGGGGATGTACCACCAACACCACCACCACCACCTCCGTCACCAAGCGTCTCAACCATGTCACACGGCAGCGTTCAGCTCTCCATCTCACAAACATTTGAGAGAAAGCGTAAATTCCCACCTAGCCACCCTCGATCACTGGCCCTGAATGCCAGCATTTCTAAACTACTGGCCTATGAAATGCTGTCATTTAGGCTGGTGGACACAGACAGCTTCAAACAGCTCATGTCGCTTGCTGTCCCACAGTATGTTGTTCCCAGCCGCCACTACTTCTCCAAGAGAGCCGTGCCTTCCCTGCACAACCAAGTATCCGATAAAATCAAGTGTGCACTGCGCAACGCCATCTGTGGCAAGGTCCACCTAACCACAGATACGTGGACCAGTAAGCACGGCCAGGGACGCTATATCTCCCTAACTGCACACTGGGTAAATGTAGTGGCAGCTGGGCCCCAGGCGGAGAGCTGTTTGGCGCACGTCCTTCCGCCGCCAAGGATCGCAGGGCAACATTCTTTGCCTCCTGTTGCCACCTCCTCCTTCTCGGCTTCCTCCTCCTCTTCTTCCACCTGCTCATCCAGTCAGCCACACACCTTCACCACCAACTTCAGCACAGCCCGGGGTAAACGTCAGCAGGCCATTCTGAAACTCATATGTTTGGGGGACAGGCCCCACACCGCACAGGAGTTGTGGCGGGGTATAGAACAACAGACCGACGAGTGGTTGCTGCCGGTGAGCCTCAAGCCCGGCCTGGTGGTGTGCGATAATGGGCGAAATCTCGTTGCAGCTCTGGGACTAGCCAATTTGACGCACATCCCTTGCTTGGCGCATGTGCTGAATTTGGTGGTGCAGAAGTTCATTCACAACTACCCCGACATGTCAGAGCTGCTGCATAAAGTGCGGGCCGTCTGTTCGCGCTTCCGGCGTTCACATCCTGCTGCTGCTCGCCTGTCTGCGCTACAGCGTAACTTCGGCCTTCCCGCTCACCGCCTCATATGCGACGTGCCAACCAGGTGGAACTCCACCTTGCACATGCTGGACAGACTGTGCGAGCAGCAGCAGGCCATAGTGGAGTTTCAGCTGCAGCACGCACGGGTCAGTCGCACTACAGAACAGCACCACTTCACCACCAATGACTGGGCCTCCATGCGAGACCTGTGTGCCCTGTTGCGCTGTTTCGAGTACTCCACCAACATGGCCAGTGGCGATGACGCCGTTATCAGCGTTACAATACCACTTCTATGTCTCCTTGAGAAAACACTTAGGGCGATGATGCAAGAGGAGGTGGCCCAGGAGGAGGAGGAGGAGGAGGAGGAAGAAGAGGGGTCATTTTTAGCACTTTCAGGCCAGTCTCTTCGAAGTGACTCAGAGGGAGGTTTTTGGCAACAGCAGAGGCCAGGTACAAATGTGGCCAGACAGGGCCCACTACTGGAGGACGAGGAGGACGAGGATGAGGAGGAGGTGGAGGAGGATGAGGATGAAGCATGGTCACAGCGGGGTGGCACCCAACGCAGCTCGGGTCCATCACTGGTGCGTGGCTGGGGGGAAAGGCAGGACGATGACGATACGCCTCCCACAGAGGACAGCTTGTCCTTACCCCTGGGCAGCCTGGCACACATGAGCGACTACATGCTGCAGTGCCTGCGCAACGACAGCAGAGTTGCCCACATTTTAACCTGTGCGGACTACTGGGTTGCCACCCTGCTGGATCCACGCTACAAAGACAATGTGCCCACCTTACTTCCTGCACTGGAGCGTGATAGGAAGATGCGCGAGTACAAGCGCACGTTGGTAGACGCGCTACTGAGAGCATTCCCAAATGTCACAGGGGAACAAGTGGAAGCCCAAGGCCAAGGCAGAGGAGGAGCAAGAGGTCGCCAAGGCAGCTGTGTCAATGCCAGCTCCTTTGAGGGCAGGGTTAGCATGGCAGAGATGTGGAAAACTTTTGTCAACACGCCACAGCTAACTGCACCACCACCTGATACGCAACGTGTTAGCAGGAGGCAACATTTCACTAACATGGCTGGAACAGTACGTGTGCACACCCCTCCACGTACTGACTGATGGTTCGGCCCCATTCAACTTCTGGGTCTCTAAATTGTCCACGTGGCCAGAGCTAGCCTTTTATGCCTTGGAGGTGCTGGCCTGCCCGGCGGCCAGCGTTTTGTCTGAACGTGTATTCAGCACGGCAGGGGGCGTCATTACAGACAAACGCAGCCGCCTGTCTACAGCCAATGTGGACAAGCTGACGTTCATAAAAATGAACCAGGCATGGATCCCACAGGATCTGTCCGTCCCTTGTCCAGATTAGACATTAACTACCTCCCCTTAACCATATATTATTGGACTCCAGGGCACTTCCTCATTCAATCCTATTTTTATTTTCATTTTACCATTATATTGCGAGGCTACCCAAAGTTGAATGAACCTCTCCTGTGTCTGGGTGCCGGGGCCTAAATATATGCCAATGGACTGTTCCAATGTTGGGTGACGTGAAGCCTGATTCTCTGCTATGACATGCAGAATGATTCTCTGCTGACATGAAGCCAGATTGTCTGTTACGGGACCTCTCTCCTCTGCCTGTGTGCTGGGCCTAAATATATGCCAATGGACTGTTGCAGTGGTGGCTGACGTGAAGCCTCATTCTCTGCTATGACATGCAGACTAATTCTCTGCTGACATGAAGACATATTCTCTGTTACGGGACCTCTCTCCTCTGCCTGTGTGCTGGGCCTAAATATATGCCAATGGACTGTTGCAGTGGTGGCTGACGTGAAGCCTCATTCTCTGCTATGACATGCAGACTGATTCTCTGCTGACATGAAGCCAGATTCTCTGTTACGGGACCTCTGCCTGGGTGCTGGGCCTAAATATATGCCAATGGACTGTTCCAATGTTGGGTGACGTGAAGCCTGATTCTCTGCTATGACATGCAGAATGATTCTCTGCTGACATGAAGCCAGATTGTCTGTTACGGGACCTCTCTCCTCTGCCTGTGTGCTGGGCCTAAATATATGCCAATGGACTGTTGCAGTGGTGGCTGACGTGAAGCCTCATTCTCTGCTATGACATGCAGACTAATTCTCTGCTGACATGAAGACAGATTCTCTGTTACGGGACCTCCCTCCTCTGCCTGGGTGCTGGGCCTAAATATATGCCAATGGACTGTTGCAGTGGTGGCTGACGTGAAGCCTCATTCTCTGCTATGACATGCAGACTAATTCTCTGCTGACATGAAGACAGATTCTCTGTTACGGGACCTCTCTCCTCTGCCTGTGTGTGTGCTGGGCCTAAATATATGCCAATGGACTGTTGCAGTGGTGGCTGACGTGAAGCCTCATTCTCTGCTATGACATGCAGACTGATTCTCTGCTGACATGAAGCCAGATTCTCTGTTACGGGACCTCCCTCCTCTGCCTGGGTGCTGGGCCTAAATATATGCCAATGGACTGTTGCAGTGGTGGCTGACGTGAAGCCTCATTCTCTGCTATGACATGCAGACTAATTCTCTGCTGACATGAAGACAGATTCTCTGTTACGGGACCTCTCTCCTCTGCCTGTGTGTGTGCTGGGCCTAAATATATGCCAATGGACTGTTGCAGTGGTGGCTGACGTGAAGCCTCATTCTCTGCTATGACATGCAGACTGATTCTCTGCTGACATGAAGCCAGATTCTCTGTTACGGGACCTCCCTCCTCTGCCTGGGTGCTGGGCCTAAATATATGCCAATGGACTGTTGCAGTGGTGGCTGACGTGAAGCCTCATTCTCTGCTATGACATGCAGACTAATTCTCTGCTGACATGAAGACAGATTCTCTGTTACGGGACCTCTCTCCTCTGCCTGTGTGTGTGCTGGGCCTAAATATATGCCAATGGACTGTTGCAGTGGTGGCTGACGTGAAGCCTCATTCTCTGCTATGACATGCAGACTGATTCTCTGCTGACATGAAGCCAGATTCTCTGTTACGGGACCTCCCTCCTCTGCCTGGGTGCTGGGCCTAAATATATGCCAATGGACTGTTGCAGTGGTGGCTGACGTGAAGCCTCATTCTCTGCTATGACATGCAGACTGATTCTCTGCTGACATGAAGCCAGATTCTCTGTTACGGGACCTCCCTCCTCTGCCTGGGTGCTGGGCCTAAATATATGCCAATGGACTGTTGCAGTGGTGGCTGACGTGAAGCCTCATTCTCTGCTATGACATGCAGACTAATTCTCTGCTGACATGAAGACAGATTCTCTGTTACGGGACCTCTCTCCTCTGCCTGTGTGTGTGCTGGGCCTAAATATATGCCAATGGACTGTTGCAGTGGTGGCTGACGTGAAGCCTCATTCTCTGCTATGACATGCAGACTGATTCTCTGCTGACATGAAGCCAGATTCTCTGTTACGGGACCTCCCTCCTCTGCCTGGGTGCTGGGCCTAAATATATGCCAATGGACTGTTGCAGTGGTGGCTGACGTGAAGCCTCATTCTCTGCTATGACATGCAGACTGATTCTCTGCTGACATGAAGCCAGATTCTCTGTTACGGGACCTCTCTCCTCTGCCTGGGTGCTGGGCCTAAATTTATGAAAATGGACTCTTACAGTGGTGGGTGACGTGAAGCCAGATTCTCTGCTATGGGACCTCTCTCCAATTGATTTTGGTTAATTTTTATTTATTTAATTTTTATTTTAATTCATTTCCCTATCCACATTTGTTTGCAGGGGATTTACCTACATGTTGCTGCCTTTTGCAGCCCTCTAGCTCTTTCCTGGGCTGTTTTACAGCCTTTTTAGTGCCGAAAAGTTCGGGTCCCCATTGACTTCAATGGGGTTCGGGACGAAGTTCGGATCGGGTTCGGACGAACTTCTCGAACCCGAACATCCAGGTGTTCGCTCAACTCTACTCAACATACTTTATCCTTAGGCTCAAAGGTGCTGCAGGATTGACATCTACTGATTACATAATAAAGTATCACTAATAGAGCTATTGAATGTCTGACAGTACATTTCCATGAGATATGCACCAAGTCATACATCCTCCCAATAACCTAAATTACTTTCACAATTGGGTCACTTTTCACAGTTAAATAAAAGTAAAAGATCTGTGACTATTTTATCATGTAGGTCTTATATAACTTAAAGGGTTGCATCAGAAAAAAATGTCCACATTTTTCAAACCAGCACCTGAACCTACATACGTTTTTAATTGCACATGGCTATACAATTTTTTTTTAGTTAAGTTACTCAATAACAATAAAACGTATCTGTAAAGCGCCACCTGCTGTTTGTTCTTTTACTTTTTTCTCTGTCCACCTCGATGAGGTGGACACACCTGCTTAGTATCACCCTTCAACTGCCACCAGCCATATCTACTGTAGCTGTGACAGTTAAGGGGAAAGAGCTGTAGCAGAAAGGACACACACACACACACACGCTAGGAAGGGCACACCCTCTGAGCTACCAGCCTGAAGACAATCTAGTGGATCACTTGGAGAAATGAATGTAGAGAGCTCTAGATCCTTGTGAGGTACAGGACTGGTCTAGCTTTGTCAGAGATTGTAAAGAGGTTGTCATGTACTATATAATGTCTGATTTTGATTTTTTACATTAATCATGAGATATCCCCCTTAGGCTCCATTCAATTATGCGGAACAGGTGCGGACCCATTCATTCTCTATGGGGCTGGAAGAGATCAGAGATGCGGACAGCACACCGTGTGCTATCCGCATCTGCATTTCCGGAGCGTAGCCCGATCTTCCGCTCTGCAGCTCCGGAAAAAAAAAATAGAGCATGTCCTATTCTTGTCCGCAATGCACTACGGACGTCTGAATGGAACCTTAGAGGTAGCATTTCTTTTAAATCAAAGCCACACCCAGACAGATATTTTCCCTCCAGGTACCATTGCAGGGAAAATGTAGTATTACATATTGACCATTCAAATGATGCCTCTACAGCAGAATGTGAGTTTTAACTTCAAGGCTTATGATTTCTGTATTTTTCCCATTATAAAATGTCCCATTAACTTTCTATTCAGCATGCATGTTGGAGTTCTTGTACGCATAAAAAGATGAGTGCTATGGAGGCTCTAAGTTTGCTGGATAATCTGGTGGATGAATCTGATCCTGATGTTGACTTCCCAAACTCTTTCCATGCTTACCAAACAGCAGAGGGCATCCGCAAGGCTCACCCAGACAAAGGTAGGCGCCACAACCAGAAGAATAAAATATCAGCAGTTTACTTTAAAGAGGACCTTTCATGCGATTTTATTAAGGGAGATATACACCTGTACTTGCGGGGTACCCCCCGCTGATGCTGCCACCCCGCTTAATTTTTTAAAATATGCCTCCTACGCCCTGCCGGATTTCTCCAGCTCAGTATGCTAATACTGAGCATCGGAGCAATGAGGAGGAGACTGAGTCTTTCTCCGTGGGCGTCTCCTTCTCCTTGGCTGTAGCACTGTCCAATCGCAACGCAGAGCGTCACAGCCAGGGAGAAAAAACCTCCGCACAGCGGGGCATAGGAGGCATATTTAGAAAAATCAAGCAGGGTGGCATGAATCGCATGAAAGGTCCTCTTTAAACTCTCAGAAGCTACATATGACAAATCTAAAAGGTTACTAGAGTCTAGTGTGTAGATACTTATTTTACACCTTTGTTCCCATATGCTTTTAAGTGCTTTTGGGTGTTCTAGTTTTTCCAAATTGGCTCCACTGGACTTTAATTTGAAGTGTCAAGATAAAAAAAAAAAGCCTTTCTTTTAAAGCCCCACCATTTTGTGTATGCAGCTCCTATGCATATCTATGTAAAGAGTATGCAAGGTCTGATCCTGTATTCCTGGGTTACTTTCCTCCACCTGCCCTGCCCCTTTTCTATTATCTGTAGAAGGGGCAGCGGGAGTGGAGTATTAATTTTATCACCGCAGGGTCGCATTAGACAAAAAGTTTTTTGTACTCTGTAAGGCTACATTCATACGACTATATGTGTTTTGCAGCCCGCAAAACACTGATCCGCAAAAAGTACGGATGACGTCCTTTTGGCATCTGTATTGCATCAGGTTTTTTTTGGTGGATTCACTGTGACAATGCCTATCCTTGTCTGCAAAACGGACAATAATAGGACATGCTCTATATTTTTTGCGGGGCCATGGAACGGACATGTGATGTCCGCATTTTTTGTGGACCCAATGAAAAAAATGGGTCCACATCCTATCTGCAAAAAAAATATAATGAAACGAACAGGGGAACAAAATACGTTCGTGTGAATGTAGCCTTATCATAATCAAAACTTTTTTGGCCAATAGGAAATTATTAAATGCCATGCAAACACTGTATTGGAATTTTTGTCAAATCACAGCATGCCCTGTGTGTGTGTGTTTAAGGGCTCATGCACACGAGCGTGTGTGCCCCGTGCCGCAGATTGCAAATAGTGGTCCGCAATGCACGGGCACCGTCCATGTGCACGTTGTTTGCAGATACGGACCTGTTGACTTGAATGGGTCTGCAATATGCAAGAGACGGTCCGCACCGTCACGTGTTCGAATTTTTGCGGTGCGGAGACGCAGGCTCAAATCCCACAGAAGCACTTTGTAGTGCTTCCGATCTGTGCATCGGCACCGCTCCGTATCTTGAGGATTGCGGACCCATTCAAGTCAATGGGTCTGTATCCGCGTTACGGTGTGCATACGGCCGATGCTTGTATATTGGGGATCTGCTGTTTGCAGTCCGCAATACAGGGAAGGGGCATACGCGCTTGTGTGCATGAGCGCCAAGTAAAATATTGTGTGGATATAATGTGGTATAACAAAATAATTATTGTTAAAAAAAAACAAAAAAAAAAAAAACGCATGATTTTCCAAGCGTTTGCTACAAACCAATACAGTCCTATTAGGCTACAGTCACATGTGACTGATAAGCTTCAGATTCGCTGCCACAGATTTTCATGCAGCAAATCCGCAGTGTTGTATAGTACATCAAAGTGGATAAGATTTTCAGCATTCTCATGCACATGCTGCCTGAAGAAACTGCAGCAGAAAATCTTCGGTATTGAGGATTTGAAATCCGTGGCATGTCAATTTATACAGCAGATTTCACATTTTCCAATGGAGAAGGTGAAGTCTGCTGGTTTTAACGCAGCAAAAACCACATGTAATATGTGCAGTTTTGTTGCTGTTTTCCATGTGTTTTTTTTGCTGCGGAAGCGAAGCATAAAATGCAACAGGTTTTATTTCTACTTTTTATCACGTGTGACCCTGGCCTAAAAATTACTGTAAATGTGGAAGCACCCTACGTCCTACCTATACTCAGAGGTTAACGCATTCGCTTCTTTCAGATTGGTTCCCTTTGGTTGGCTTGTTGCATGATGTTGGAAAGATTCTGGCCCTGGAGAATGAGCCTCAGGTACGCCACGTAATCCGCAACTGATCACATCCTTTATACTGACATAGAAAAGATCATTTGTTGGCAGCATCTGCACTGGTATAAAGAGGCATCTGTAGCGCAATCTGCATGGGTGGAGGAAAGACAAGTGACCCCTAGAAAGATTGCAGTAATGAAAAAACACTCAATTAGGGTTCATGCTCCGAGCCTACTGCCTCAGTGCCCGTATTGAGGACCGTAAACAGCCAGTCCGCAATATATGGGCACTGGCAGTGTGCATTCCGTATCATGGATGCTGACCCACTGACTTGAATGCGTTCCGCATCCGCCAGATACGACCGAAAATAGCGCTTCACCTATCTTTTTACCTTGTGGGGGCACGGATCAGAAACTCTTCTGTGGGCTTCCAATCTGTGCTTCCAAACCGCAAAAGAAAAGATAAAAAATGTTCCATCTTTGGCCGTATGCTACGGATTGCGGACCCATTCAAGTGAATGGGTTCACATTCGCAAGTGGAGTGCACAGGGCCAGTGCCCATGCATAGTGTGTACACTTTGTTGTGACAATTTTAAACCTCAGTTTTGCACATTTTTAAGAAATATTGTAGTTAGGGTGGATTCACGCGGATGTTTTCATCCACGCACGGGGACAATCAGCAGCGGCGGTGCGGGGACCAGGAGCAGCCCCGGGAGCGGGGAGCCAGGTAAGTATATTTAATGTTAGGGGCCCGGGCATATGGGGGACCATTTCTAGTCTTGGATAACCCCTTTTAAGTTTAAATAATGCATATATATGACAGTGTCTGATTCTGATTTAGGGAATAACATTGATAATCCTCTTTACAGTGGGCTGTTGTTGGTGACACTTTTCCAGTTGGCTGCAAGTTTCAAAAATCCATTGTATTTAGTGACACAACATTTAAAAACAATCCAGATACAGAGCACCCAGTATACAGGTAAATCATTGCTCTATATGGGGGAGAACCACCATAAAGGAAAACGGGTTTAGTTGCCAATAGCAACCAATAATATTCCACCTTTCATTTTTCAGAGTAAGTTTAGAAAATGAAAAGATTAATCTGATTGTTTGCATATGCTATGGACAACTAAGGCTACTTTCACACTTGCGTCAGAGGATTCCGGAAGGCAGTTCCACCGCCAGAACTGCCTGCCGGATCCGGCAATCTGGACGCAGATGGATGTGGACCAGTCTGACAAATGCATTGAAATACCGGATCCATCTCTTCGGTGTCATCCGGAAAAACAGATCCGGTATTTATTTTCTTCACAGATTTAAAGGTCTGCACTAGGGATGAGCGAACTCGAACTGTATAGTTCGGGTTCGTACCGAATTTTGGGGTGTCCGTGACACGGACCCGAACCCGGACATTTTCGTAAAAGTCCGGGTTCGGGTTCGGTGTTCGTCGCTTTCTTCGCGCTTTTGTGACGCTTTCTTGGCGCTTTTTGAAAGGCTGCAAAGCAGCCAATCAACAAGCGTCATACTACTTGCCCCAAGAGGCCATCACAGCCATGCCTACTATTGGCATGGCTGTGATTGGCCAGAGCACCATGTGACCCAGCCTCTATTTAAGCTGGAGTCACATAGCGCCGCCCGTCACTCTGCTCTGATTAGCGTAGGGAGAGGTTGCGGCTGCGACAGTAGGGCGAGATTAGGCAGATTAACTCCTCCAAAGGACTTGATTAACTGATCGATCTGCAGCTGTGGATCATTGAGCTGCTGATCCTCAATTGCTCACTGTTTTTAGGCTGCACAGACCGTTTGTCAGTCTCATTTTTCTGGGGTGATCGGCGGCCATTTTGTGTCTTGTGGTGCGCCAGCACAAGCTGCGACCAAGTGCATTTAACCCTCAATGGTGTGGTTGTTTTTTGGCTAAAGCCTACATCAGGGTGAAGCTGTCACACCAAGTGCATTTAACCAGCAATAGTCTGTTCATTTTTTGGCCATATACAAAATCAGGGGCAAGCTGCGCCTGTCACCAAGTGCATTTAACCCTCAATGGTGTGGTTGTTTTTTGGCTAAAGCCTACATCAGGGTGAAGCTGTCACACCAAGTGCATTTAACCAGCAATAGTCTGTTCATTTTTTGGCCATATACAAAATCAGGGGCAAGCTGCGCCTGTCACCAAGTGCATTTAACCCTCAATGGTGTGGTTGTTTTTTGGCTAAAGCCTACATCAGGGTGAAGCTGTCACACCAAGTGCATTTAACCAGCAATAGTCTGTTCATTTTTTGGCCATATACAAAATCAGGGGCAAGCTGCGCCTGTCACCAAGTGCATTTAACCCTCAATGGTGTGGTTGTTTTTTGGCTAAAGCCTACATCAGGGTGAAGCTGTCACACCAAGTGCATTTAACCAGCAATAGTCTGTTCATTTTTTGGCCATATCCCAGTCTAATTCTGTCACTAAATCCATACCGGTCACCCAGCGCCTAAATACTAGGCCTCAAATTTATATCCAGCTAAATCTGTCCCTAGTGCTGTAGCTGGGCGAGTTATTTAGTGTCCGTTCAAGCACATTTCTTGTTCTGGGTTGAAATACAATTCCCAATTTAGCAATTTCATAATTTAGTGGTTCCTGCTATATCAGAGCTCTTTGAAATCTATCCCAAAAAGGGTATATAATATTGAAGGTGCACATAGGGTCATTCAGAGTAACTTCACACACACCCGCTACTGTGTATTTCCAAGTCTAATTCTGTCACTAAATCCATACCGGTGACCCAGCGCCTAAATACTAGGCCTCAAATTTAATTCCCTCTAAATCTCTCGTTACCCACCGCTGTACTGTTGTTGCTGGGCAAGATATTTAGTGTCCGTCAAAGCACATTTTTTGTTCTGGGTTGAAGTACAATTCCCAATTTAGCAATTTCATAATTTAGTGGTTTCTGCTATATCAGAGCTATTTGAAATCTATCCCTAAAAGGGTATATAATATTGAAGGTGCACATAGGGTCATTCAGAATAACTTCACACACACGCTTCTGTGCATTTCCAAGTCTAATTCTGTCACTAAATCCATACCGGTGACCCAGCGCCTAAATACTAGGCCTCAAATTTAAATCCCTCTAAATCTCTCGTTACCCACCGCTGTACTGTTGTTGCTGGGCAAGATATTTAGTGTCCGTCAAAGCACATTTTTTGTTCTGGGTTGAAGTACAATTCCCAATTTAGCAATTTCATAATTTAGTGGTTTCTGCTATATCAGAGCTATTTGAAATCTATCCCTAAAAGGGTATATAATATTGAAGGTGCACATAGGGTCATTCAGAATAACTTCACACACACCCGCTACTGTGTATTTCCAAGTCTAATTCTGTCACTAAACCCATACCTGTCACCCAGCGCCTAAATACTAGGCCTCAAATTTAAATCCCTCTAAATCTCTCGTTACCGTTGTCCTGTTGTAGCTGGGAAAGTTATTTAGTGCCCGTCAAAGCACATTTTTTGTTCTGGGTTGAAGTACAATTCCCAATTTAGCAATTTCATAATTTAGTGGTTCCTGCTATATCAGAGCTATTTGAAATCTATCCCAAAAAGGGTATATAATATTGAAGGTGCACATAGGGTCATTCAGAATAACTTCACACACACGCTTCTGTGCATTTCCAAGTCTAATTCTGTCACTAAATCCATACCGGTGACCCAGCGCCTAAATACTAGGCCTCAAATTTAATTCCCTCTAAATCTCTCGTTACCCACCGCTGTACTGTTGTTGCTGGGCAAGATATTTAGTGTCCGTCAAAGCACATTTTTTGTTCTGGGTTGAAGTACAATTCCCAATTTAGCAATTTCATAATTTAGTGGTTTCTGCTATATCAGAGCTATTTGAAATCTATCCCTAAAAGGGTATATAATATTGAAGGTGCACATAGGGTCATTCAGAATAACTTCACACACACCCGCTACTGTGTATTTCCAAGTCTAATTCTGTCACTAAATCCATACCGGTGACCCAGCGCCTAAATACTAGGCCTCAAATTTAATTCCCTCTAAATCTCTCGTTACCCACCGGTGTACTGTTGTTGCTGGGCAAGATATTTAGTGTCCGTCAAAGCACATTTTTTGTTCTGGGTTGAAGTACAATTCCCAATTTAGCAATTTCATAATTTAGTGGTTTCTGCTATATCAGAGCTATTTGAAATCTATCCCTAAAAGGGTATATAATATTGAAGGTGCACATAGGGTCATTCAGAATAACTTCACACACACGCTTCTGTGCATTTCCAAGTCTAATTCTGTCACTAAATCCATACCGGTGACCCAGCGCCTAAATACTAGGCCTCAAATTTAAATCCCTCTAAATCTCTCGTTACCCACCGCTGTACTGTTGTTGCTGGGCAAGATATTTAGTGTCCGTCAAAGCACATTTTTTGTTCTGGGTTGAAGTACAATTCCCAATTTAGCAATTTCATAATTTAGTGGTTTCTGCTATATCAGAGCTATTTGAAATCTATCCCTAAAAGGGTATATAATATTGAAGGTGCACATAGGGTCATTCAGAATAACTTCACACACACGCTTCTGTGCATTTCCAAGTCTAATTCTGTCACTAAATCCATACCGGTGACCCAGCGCCTAAATACTAGGCCTCAAATTTAAATCCCTCTAAATCTCTCGTTACCCACCGCTGTACTGTTGTTGCTGGGCAAGATATTTAGTGTCCGTCAAAGCACATTTTTTGTTCTGGGTTGAAGTACAATTCCCAATTTAGCAATTTCATAATTTAGTGGTTTCTGCTATATCAGAGCTATTTGAAATCTATCCCTAAAAGGGTATATAATATTGAAGGTGCACATAGGGTCATTCAGAATAACTTCACACACACGCTTCTGTGCATTTCCAAGTCTAATTCTGTCACTAAATCCATACCGGTGACCCAGCGCCTAAATACTAGGCCTCAAATTTAAATCCCTCTAAATCTCTCGTTACCCACCGCTGTACTGTTGTTGCTGGGCAAGATATTTAGTGTCCGTCAAAGCACATTTTTTGTTCTGGGTTGAAGTACAATTCCCAATTTAGCAATTTCATAATTTAGTGGTTCCTGCTATATCAGAGCTATTTGAAATCTATCCCAAAAAGGGTATATAATATTGAAGGTGCACATTGGGTCATTCAGAATAACTTCACACACACCCGCTACTGTGTATTTTCAAGTCTAATTCTGTCACTAAACCCATACCTGTCACCCAGCGCCTAAATACTAGGCCTCAAATTTAAATCCCTCTAAATCTCTCGTTACCCACCGCTGTACTGTTGTTGCTGGGCAAGATATTTAGTGTCCGTCAAAGCACATTTTTTGTTCTGGGTTGAAGTACAATTCCCAATTTAGCAATTTCATAATTTAGTGGTTTCTGCTATATCAGAGCTATTTGAAATCTATCCCTAAAAGGGTATATAATATTGAAGGTGCACATAGGGTCATTCAGAATAACTTCACACACACGCTTCTGTGCATTTCCAAGTCTAATTCTGTCACTAAATCCATACCGGTGACCCAGCGCCTAAATACTAGGCCTCAAATTTAAATCCCTCTAAATCTCTCGTTACCCACCGCTGTACTGTTGTTGCTGGGCAAGATATTTAGTGTCCGTCAAAGCACATTTTTTGTTCTGGGTTGAAGTACAATTCCCAATTTAGCAATTTCATAATTTAGTGGTTTCTGCTATATCAGAGCTATTTGAAATCTATCCCTAAAAGGGTATATAATATTGAAGGTGCACATAGGGTCATTCAGAATAACTTCACACACACGCTTCTGTGCATTTCCAAGTCTAATTCTGTCACTAAATCCATACCGGTCACCCAGCGCCTAAATACTAGGCCTCAAATTTATATCCCGCTGAATTTGAATACAATACATTGGGCCAAATAATATATTTGTTGTTGTGGTGAACCATAACAATGAGAAAAACATCTAGTAAGGGACGCGGACGTGGACATGGTCGTGGTGGTGTTAGTGGACCCTCTGGTGCTGGGAGAGGACGTGGCCGTTCTGCCACATCCACACGTCCTAGTGTACCAACTACCTCAGGTCCCAGTAGCCGCCAGAATTTACAGCGATATATGGTGGGGCCCAATGCCGTTCTAAGGATGGTAAGGCCTGAGCAGGTACAGGCATTAGTCAATTGGGTGGCCGACAGTGGATCCAGCACGTTCACATTATCTCCCACCCAGTCTTCTGCAGAAAGCGCACAGATGGCGCCTGAAAACCAACCCCATCAGTCTGTCACATCACCCCCATGCATACCAGGGAAACTGTCTCAGCCTCAAGTTATGCAGCAGTCTCTTATGCTGTTTGAAGACTCCGCTGGCAGGGTTTCCCAAGGGCATCCACCTAGCCCTTCCCCAGCGGTGAAAGACATAGAATGCACTGACGCACAACCACTTATGTTTCCTGATGATGAGGACATGGGAATACCACCTCAGCATGTCTCTGATGATGACGAAACACAGGTGCCAACTGCTGCGTCTTTCTGCAGTGTGCAGACTGAACAGGAGGTCAGGGATCAAGACTGGGTGGAAGACGATGCAGGGGACGATGAGGTCCTAGACCCCACATGGAATGAAGGTCGTGCCACTGACTTTCACAGTTCGGAGGAAGAGGCAGTGGTGAGACCGAGCCAACAGCGTAGCAAAAGAGGGAGCAGTGGGCAAAAGCAGAACACCCGCCGCCAAGAGACTCCGCCTGCTACTGACCGCCGCCATCTGGGACCGAGCACCCCAAAGGCAGCTTCAAGGAGTTCCCTGGCATGGCACTTCTTCAAACAATGTGCTGACGACAAGACCCGAGTGGTTTGCACGCTGTGCCATCAGAGCCTGAAGCGAGGCATTAACGTTCTGAACCTGAGCACAACCTGCATGACCAGGCACCTGCATGCAAAGCATGAACTGCAGTGGAGTAAACACCTTAAAACCAAGGAAGTCACTCAGGCTCCCCCTGCTACCTCTTCTGCTGCTGCCGCCTCGGCCTATTCTGCTGCTGCCGCCTCGGCCTCTTCCTCCGCCTCTGGAGGAACGTTGGCACCTGCCGCCCAGCAAACAGGGGATGTACCACCAACACCACCACCACCACCTCCGTCACCAAGCGTCTCAACCATGTCACACGCCAGCGTTCAGCTCTCCATCTCACAAACATTTGATAGAAAGCGTAAATTCCCACCTAGCCACCCTCGATCCCTGGCCCTGAATGCCAGCATTTCTAAACTACTGGCCTATGAAATGCTGTCATTTAGGCTGGTGGACACAGACAGCTTCAAACAGCTCATGTCGCTTGCTGTCCCACAGTATGTTGTTCCCAGCCGGCACTACTTCTCCAAGAGAGCCGTGCCTTCCCTGCACAACCAAGTATCCGATAAAATCAAGTGTGCACTGCGCAACGCCATCTGTAGCAAGGTCCACCTAACCACAGATACGTGGACCAGTAAGCACGGCCAGGGACGCTATATCTCCCTAACTGCACACTGGGTAAATGTAGTGGCAGCTGGGCCCCAGGCGGAGAGCTGTTTGGCGCACGTCCTGCCGCCGCCAAGGATCGCAGGGCAACATTCTTTGCCTCCTGTTGCCACCTCCTCCTTCTCGGCTTCCTCCTCCTCTTCTTCCACCTGCTCATCCAGTCAGCCACACACCTTCACCACCAACTTCAGCACAGCCCGGGGTAAACGTCAGCAGGCCATTCTGAAACTCATATGTTTGGGGGACAGGCCCCACACCGCACAGGAGTTGTGGCGGGGTATTGAACAACAGACCGACGAGTGGTTGCTGCCGGTGAGCCTCAAGCCCGGCCTGGTGGTGTGTGATAATGGGCGAAATCTCGTTGCAGCTCTGGGACTAGCCAATTTGACGCACATCCCTTGCTTGGCGCATGTGCTGAATTTGGTGGTGCAGAAGTTCATTCACAACTACCCCGACATGTCAGAGCTGCTGCATAAAGTGCGGGCCGTCTGTTCGCGCTTCCGGCGTTCACATCCTGCCGCTGCTCGCCTGTCTGCGCTACAGCGTAACTTCGGCCTTCCCGCTCACCGCCTCATATGCGACGTGCCCACCAGGTGGAACTCCACCTTGCACATGCTGGACAGACTGTGCGAGCAGCAGCAGGCCATAGTGGAGTTTCAGCTGCAGCACGCACGGGTCAGTCGCACTACAGAACAGCACCACTTCACCACCAATGACTGGGCCTCCATGCGAGACCTGTGTGCCCTGTTGCGCTGTTTCGAGTACTCCACCAACATGGCCAGTGGCGATGACACCGTTATCAGCGTTACAATACCACTTCTATGTCTCCTTGAGAAAACACTTAGGGCGATGATGGAACAGGAGGTGGCCCAGGAGGAGGAGGAGGAGGATGAGGAAGAGGGGTCATTTTTAGCACTTTCAGGCCAGTCTCTTCGAAGTGACTCAGAGGGAGGTTTTTTGCAACAGCAGAGGCCAGGTACAAATGTGGCCAGCCAGGGCCCACTACTGGAGGACGAGGAGGACGAGGATGAGGAGGAGGTGGAGGAGGATGAGGATGAAGCATGGTCACAGCGGGGTGGCACCCAACGCAGCTCGGGTCCATCACTGGTGCGTGGCTGGGGGGAAAGGCAGGACGATGACGATACGCCTCCCACAGAGGACAGCTTGTCCTTACCCCTGGGCAGCCTGGCACACATGAGCGACTACATGCTGCAGTGCCTGCGCAACGACAGCAGAGTTGCCCACATTTTAACCTGTGCGGACTACTGGGTTGCCACCCTGCTGGATCCACGCTACAAAGACAATGTGCCCACCTTACTTCCTGCACTGGAGCGTGATAGGAAGATGCGCGAGTACAAGCGCACGTTGGTAGACGCGCTACTGAGAGCATTCCCAAATGTCACAGGGGAACAAGTGGAAGCCCAAGGCCAAGGCAGAGGAGGAGCAAGAGGTCGCCAAGGCAGCTGTGTCACGGCCAGCTCCTCTGAGGGCAGGGTTAGCATGGCAGAGATGTGGAAAACTTTTGTCAACACGCCACAGCTAACTGCACCACCACCTGATACGCAACGTGTTAGCAGGAGGCAACATTTCACTAACATGGTGGAACAGTACGTGTGCACACCCCTCCACGTACTGACTGATGGTTCGGCCCCATTCAACTTCTGGGTCTCTAAATTGTCCACGTGGCCAGAGCTAGCCTTTTATGCCTTGGAGGTGCTGGCCTGCCCGGCAGCCAGCGTTTTGTCTGAACGTGTATTCAGCACGGCAGGGGGCGTCATTACAGACAAACGCAGCCGCCTGTCTACAGCCAATGTGGACAAGCTGACGTTCATAAAAATGAACCAGGCATGGATCCCACAGGACCTGTCCGTCCCTTGTCCAGATTAGACATTAACTACCTCCCCATAACCATATATTATTGGACTCCAGGGCACTTCCTCATTCAATCCTATTTTTATTTTCATTTTACCATTATATTGCGATGCTACCCAAAGTTGAATGAACCTCTCCTCTGCCTGTGTGCTAGGCCTAAATATATGCCAATGGACTGTTGCAGTGGTGGCTGACATGAAGCCTGATTCTCTGCTATGACATGCAGACTAATTCTCTGCTGACATGAAGCCAGATTGTCTGTTACGGGACCTCTCTCCTCTGCCTGGGTGCTGGGCCTAAATTTATGACCATGGACTGTTGCAGTGGTGGCTGACGTGAAGCCTGATTCTCTGCTATGACATGCAGACTGATTCTCTGCTGACATGAAGCCAGATCGTCTGTTACGGGACCTCTCTGCTCTGCCTGTGTGCTAGGCCTAAATATATGCCAATGGACTGTTGCAGTGGTGGGTGACGTGAAGCCTCATTCTCTGCTATGACATGCAGACTGATTCTCTGCTGACATGAAGCCAGATTGTCTGTTACGGGACCTCTCTGCTCTGCCTGTGTGCTAGGCCTAAATATATGCCAATGGACTGTTGCAGTGGTGGGTGACGTGAAGCCTCATTCTCTGCTATGACATGCAGACTGATTCTCTGCTGTCATGAAGCCAGATTGTCTGTTACGGGACCTCTCTGCTCTGCCTGTGTGCTAGGCCTAAATATATGCCAATGGACTGTTGCAGTGGTGGGTGACGTGAAGCCTCATTCTCTGCTATGACATGCAGACTGATTCTCTGCTGACATGAAGCCAGATTGTCTGTTACGGGACCTCTCTGCTCTGCCTGTGTGCTAGGCCTAAATATATGCCAATGGACTGTTGCAGTGGTGGGTGACGTGAAGCCTCATTCTCTGCTATGACATGCAGACTGATTCTCTGCTGTCATGAAGCCAGATTGTCTGTTACGGGACCTCTCTGCTCTGCCTGTGTGCTAGGCCTAAATATATGCCAATGGACTGTTGCAGTGGTGGGTGACGTGAAGCCTCATTCTCTGCTATGACATGCAGACTGATTCTCTGCTGACATGAAGCCAGATTGTCTGTTACGGGACCTCTCTGCTCTGCCTGTGTGCTAGGCCTAAATATATGCCAATGGACTGTTGCAGTGGTGGGTGACGTGAAGCCTCATTCTCTGCTATGACATGCAGACTGATTCTCTGCTGACATGAAGCCAGATCCTCTGTTACGGGAGCTCTCTCCTCTGCCTGGGTGCTGGGCCTAAATTTATGACAATTGACTGTTGCAGTGGTGGGTGACGTGAAGCCTGATTCTCTGCTATGATATGAAGACTGATTCTCTGCTGACATGAAGCCAGATTGTCTGTTACGGGACCTTTCTCCTCTGCCTGGGTTCTGGGCCTAAATTTATGAAAATTGACTCTTACAGTGGTGGGTGACGTGAAGCCTGATTCTAGGCTATGATATGAAGACTGATTCTCTGCTGACATGAAGCCAGATTGTCTGTTACGGGACCTTTCTCCTCTGCCTGGGTTCTGGGCCTAAATTTATGAAAATTGACTCTTACAGTGGTGGGTGACGTGAAGCCTGATTCTCTGCTATGATATGAAGACTGATTCTCTGCTGACATGAAGCCAGATTCTCTGTTACGGGACCTCTCTCCTCTGCCTGGGTGCTGGGCCTAAATTTATGACAATGGACTGTTGCAGTGGTGGCTGACGTGAAGCCTGATTCTCTGCTATGACATGCAGACTGATTCTCTGCTGTCATGAAGCCAGATTGTCTGTTACGGGACCTCTCTCCTCTGCCTGGGTGCTGGGCCTAAATATATGCCAATGGACTGTTGCAGTGGTGGCTGACGTGAAGCCTCATTCTCTGCTATGACATGCAGACTAATTCTCTGCTGTCATGAAGCCAGATTGTCTGTTACGGGACCTCTCTGCTCTGCCTGTGTGCTAGGCCTAAATATATGCCAATGGACTGTTGCAGTGGTGGGTGACGTGAAGCCTCATTCTCTGCTATGACATGCAGACTGATTCTCTGCTGACATGAAGCCAGATTGTCTGTTACGGGACCTCTCTGCTCTGCCTGTGTGCTAGGCCTAAATATATGCCAATGGACTGTTGCAGTGGTGGGTGACGTGAAGCCTCATTCTCTGCTATGACATGCAGACTGATTCTCTGCTGACATGAAGCCAGATTCTCTGTTACGGGACCTCTCTCCTCTGCCTGTGTGTGTGCTGGGCCTAAATATATGCCAATGGACTGTTGCAGTGGTGGCTGACGTGAAGCCTCATTCTCTGCTATGACATGCAGACTAATTCTCTGCTGACATGAAGACAGATTCTCTGTTACGGGACCTCCCTCCTCTGCCTGGGTGCTGGGCCTAAATATATGCCAATGGACTGTTGCAGTGGTGGCTGACGTGAAGCCTCATTCTCTGCTATGACATGCAGACTGATTCTCTGCTGACATGAAGCCAGATTCTCTGTTACGGGACCTCTCTCCTCTGCCTGTGTGTGTGCTGGGCCTAAATATATGCCAATGGACTGTTGCAGTGGTGGCTGACGTGAAGCCTCATTCTCTGCTATGACATGCAGACTGATTCTCTGCTGACATGAAGCCAGATTCTCTGTTACGGGACCTCTCTCCTCTGCCTGTGTGTGTGCTGGGCCTAAATATATGCCAATGGACTGTTGCAGTGGTGGCTGACGTGAAGCCTCATTCTCTGCTATGACATGCAGACTAATTCTCTGCTGTCATGAAGCCAGATTGTCTGTTACGGGACCTCTCTGCTCTGCCTGTGTGCTAGGCCTAAATATATGCCAATGGACTGTTGCAGTGGTGGGTGACGTGAAGCCTCATTCTCTGCTATGACATGCAGACTGATTCTCTGCTGACATGAAGCCAGATTGTCTGTTACGGGACCTCTCTGCTCTGCCTGTGTGCTAGGCCTAAATATATGCCAATGGACTGTTGCAGTGGTGGGTGACGTGAAGCCTCATTCTCTGCTATGACATGCAGACTGATTCTCTGCTGACATGAAGCCAGATTCTCTGTTACGGGACCTCTCTCCTCTGCCTGTGTGTGTGCTGGGCCTAAATATATGCCAATGGACTGTTGCAGTGGTGGCTGACGTGAAGCCTCATTCTCTGCTATGACATGCAGACTAATTCTCTGCTGACATGAAGACAGATTCTCTGTTACGGGACCTCCCTCCTCTGCCTGGGTGCTGGGCCTAAATATATGCCAATGGACTGTTGCAGTGGTGGCTGACGTGAAGCCTCATTCTCTGCTATGACATGCAGACTGATTCTCTGCTGACATGAAGCCAGATTCTCTGTTACGGGACCTCTCTCCTCTGCCTGTGTGTGTGCTGGGCCTAAATATATGCCAATGGACTGTTGCAGTGGTGGCTGACGTGAAGCCTCATTCTCTGCTATGACATGCAGACTGATTCTCTGCTGACATGAAGCCAGATTCTCTGTTACGGGACCTCTCTCCTCTGCCTGTGTGTGTGCTGGGCCTAAATATATGCCAATGGACTGTTGCAGTGGTGGCTGACGTGAAGCCTCATTCTCTGCTATGACATGCAGACTAATTCTCTGCTGACATGAAGACAGATTCTCTGTTACGGGACCTCCCTCCTCTGCCTGGGTGCTGGGCCTAAATATATGCCAATGGACTGTTGCAGTGGTGGCTGACGTGAAGCCTCATTCTCTGCTATGACATGCAGACTAATTCTCTGCTGACATGAAGACAGATTCTCTGTTACGGGACCTCTCTCCTCTGCCTGGGTGCCGGGGCCTAAATATCTGAGAATGGACTGTTCCAGTGGTGGGTGACGGGAAGCCAGATTCTCTGCTATGGAACCTCTCTCCAATTGATTTTGGTTAATTTTTATTTATTTAATTTTTATTTTAATTCATTTCCCTATCCACATTTGTTTGCAGGGGATTTACCTACATGTTGCTGCCTTTTGCAGCCCTCTAGCTCTTTCCTGGGCTGTTTTACAGCCTTTTTAGTGCCGAAAAGTTCGGGTCCCCATTGACTTCAATGGGGTTCGGGTTCGGGACGAAGTTCGGATCGGGTTCGGATCCCGAACCCGAACATTTCCGGGATGTTCGGCCGAACCTCTCGAACCCGAACATCCAGGTGTTCGCTCAACTCTAGTCTGCACATGCGCGGACCGGAAGAACGAATCCGTTAATGAGTGAATTTTAATGCTGGATCTGACACTAATACATTTCTATGGAAATTAATGTCGGATCCAGCATTCCGGCAAGTGTTCAGGATTTTTGGCCGGAGAGAAAACTGAAGCATGCTGAGGTATTTTCTCGGGCCAAAAAACGTAAGAGGGACTGAACTGATGCATTCTGAACGGATTGTTCTCCATTCAGAATGCATTAGGATAAAACTGATCAGTTCTTTTCTGGTATTGAGCCCCTAGGACGGAACTCAATACCGGAAAAGAAAAATGCTAGTGTGAAAGTACCCTAAGGCTGAGTTCACACTTCAGTTATTTGATCAGTTATTATGAACCAAAACTAGGTGCGGGTCAAAAACACAGACCGAGTGCAGATCTTTTCATTATGACCTATCGCTGCTATGGGGCCCAAGGCAAGAGGGGGCCCAATCTTAGTTGAGGTTAGCTCGTCTTCTACTGCAGGTAAAAACATGGCTAGGACTCTACCCTCTAAGGGATCAACTTTTTGCAAATGAGGCAGTGGAAAAAAAAAGCTCAAGGGTCATTGAAAAGGGTTTAGGCGACAAACCTTCTGTCCTGTGTGGTGGGACTGGTTTGATCCTTTCTATGGGGCCCTTACTTCTCGATCTACGCCACTGATGAGATCAATTATATACATCATAAAATGTTTGATCGATTTAAAGGTGGGGCATCGCTAGGATATGCCCCCATTGTCTTATTAGGTGCGGGTCCATCCGCTGGGACCCACACCTATATCGGGAACTGAGCCCTGCAAGGTGGTGGCCGGAGGACTCCTGCCCTGCCGCCACAAAGCATCCTCCCCATAGAAGTGAATAGGAGCATGACCGGCCACCGCTCCCATTCACTTTTATGGGCCAGCTCTCGGCTATTTTCGGTGGCCCCATGGAAAATGAGTGGAGTGCACCCTCCAGCACTTTCAGGGCTCTGTTCTCAAAATAGGTGTGGGTCCCAGCGGTGGTATCAGACAATGGATGCATATCCTAGTAATATGCCCCCATCATCTGTGATGAGACAACTACTTTAAAGAATCATTCACACGGCCGTGTCCATATTTCAGTCCACAAACAACAGATACATAAAATACGGAAACCTACCATGTGCACTCTATACTTTTCTCACTCTCACCAATAGAAAGAACTATTCTTGTTCACAATATGAACCACAATAGGACATGTTCTATCATTTGAGGAATGGCCAAGTGGACCTGAAAAAATACGTATGTGTGCATGGCCCCATAGCGATCAATTGGTCAGTGTGCTATCAGAATTTTTTTTGGATAGCACATGGATGAAAAATAAAATCGTGTGCTTGAGGCCTGAAAGTATATATAAGATATTATATTCTTCTTTGTACAATATAGGTAATCAGAAAACAGTGCAACTTATCTGATATTTTCCCTGTTTAGCACAGAATATGGGATCTATGAGCCTAATTGTGGACTAGAAAATGTACTCATGTCCTGGGGTCATGATGGTAAAGTACCCCTACTTTCCTGCCACTTTTTCTGTTCTTAAATTGAATATTTGGCCATAAACCTAAGTTGTTGTTTTTTTACTGATTATTGTTCACTGTGGATTATACGGATTATGTACAGACTGATATGATTTTCTAGTCTATTGGATTTTCTAGTCTATTGGAAGTTAAAAAAACAAAAACATAAAAATATTATGGTAGCATAATTTATAATACAAAATGACCAAACATTAATTTTCGCCTAGTCCAGAGTCTAAATAATATCATAGAGCTTTCCAACTACAAGGCACTGGTCAAAAAATACACTGCTCCACACAGGGCCAAGACTTTGTCAAATGGAGATATGCATTATGCATATGCGGCACACACATTAGTGCTGTCCAGGCAGTTATTATGGGATATCATAAGACAATTCAGAGAGAGGCAGTATAATAGGAGAGGACTATAACCCCAAGCATGCCTAGGCCATTTTTATGGGATATCAGAGGACAATTGAGAGGCAGTATAATAGGAGAGGACTACAACTTCCACGGTTTCTCAGGCTCACCAGTTCTCCACTGCTGAACTTCGCCCCTGACTGCCCTGATCACATGATGGTGACATCATCACAGGTCCTTATCACTTCTCCTCTCCACTGCTGAACTCTGCCCCTGGCCCACACTGATCACATGACGGTGACATCATCACAGGTCCTTCAGCTCTTGCACTGTAACAGATTATAGTGCTCACCTGCCCCCCCCTTTCCAGTTTCCCCACATTTTTGCTAATTTATAAATCCCAGCCAGACAACTTTTTTAGGTCCCAGAAAGAGGACATGTGCGGGAAAAAGAGGACATATTGTCACCCTAACCGTTATTCTACTAAACACTATCTATGCGGGGTGTAATAGAAGTACTGACTGGCTTGGGGGCCTTCACTAGACCCCTGGTTGCCATGACAACTGTATGTCACCCCAGAGCTCCTGGGGTTGCTCCACACACCCCTATTAATATTATGATAATGTAATTGTGAGACAACCCCTTTAACTGATTCCATCATAATATATAAGCCATAAATGTTTTTCCTGCAGCATCACCATGCAGAGTGTTATTCGTATTTGCACACTTTTCAGTTCTGATTCCATATTTTCATTTTTTGTCTGCAGAATATCTGTACCAAGTGCTTAAGTTTAACCAGTGCACAATACCAGATGAGGTAAGTGTTGTTCAGACAAGTATCAACTCCAGTATAGCCTTTTAAAGCTAGAAACTCATGCAGCGGACCGGACCACAGGGGCAACACGTGAGGCTACGGTGGGCTGATGGGGGTGGTAGTTCATTTACTCACGGTTAGCAGAGCCTCCCTGGGCTAGCGTGCAGGGATGGGGAAGACAGCACTAAATCCTTCGGGGAACTCTCTATTGCAGGGAACACCAGCCAGATGGAAGTTGAGGTGCCCTTGATGGTATAAGTGTTTAAGGTGCTTTGGTGGCTGGGCCCTGTGTTTGTGACGCACTCTGCAGGATGGAAAAGCATAGTGTACTATGTTTTTGTATCATTTTTTTTCCCCCTCAACAAATATGTGAAATGTGAGATAAAAAAAGTGACGTGAACATAGCCTTAGGCCAGGCACACAAGCGAGTTGAATGTGATAAACTTGCAGCGTGTATCAGTGAGAGGTCCCATTCTGACAGGATCGCACAACATTAGGGCTCATTCAAACAAGCGTATGTGTTTTGAGGTCCGCAAATTGCGGATTTGCAAAACTCGGATACCAGCTGTGTTTGTTACGCATTTTGAAGAATGCACACAGCCAGCTCTATGATAAAAATGCCTATTCTTGTCCTGGTTTTTAGCAGGGCCGCAGAACGGAAGTATGGATGTGGATGGCACGCGGTGTGCTGTCCACATCTTTTGCGGCCCCATTGAAATGAATAGGTCTGCACCCATTCCACAGATGCAGACACATAAATACAGTCATGTGAATAAACCCTTATACTGATTTATAATGTTGTGTAACGCTGAGAGTCCTGAAATCTATTGTATTACACTAACATAATGCTGTCACTGTAATATAATACACTGACGCACGCTGCAAGTTTTTCCGCATTCAACTCGTTCGTGTGTGCCTGGCCTTAAAAGGAATTATATGGCATCAAAAAGAAATTGCTGCTTCGCTCCACTGAACTAAATGGGGCTGAGCTGCAATATCACATATGACCTGTGAATAGGTGTGGCACTTATTTTATTTTTTTGAAAAATGTTTCTAAACACCCACATAGAATTCTTATAATTGCAATGAATGAATAATATAAGCTTAAATGTCTACTTATTATAGCTCAGCCAGTGGCATAGCATGGGTTGCCAGGACCCGGGGCAAGCCATGTATTGCGCGTCCACCATCCAACCTGTGGACATGCCGCTTTTTACAGATAATGTAGTAGATGTCATCTGCAGTCCTATGTAACACCACAGATAACAGGGTGATAACGTAGTAGTAGATGGGTATGAGGCCCCAGAATTCAGAACACGCAGAGAGTCTAGGGCCAGGAGGCAGCAGGGTGGGCCATATTCTCAATCCATCCCCCAACCCTACCGTGAAACAGATATTTGGATTGACATTACATACATCGCTACAAAATATACAGTAGAATACTTCACCACATGCCTCATCCAGTGACATCTCCTATGATGTAGACCAGGCATGCTCAACCTGCGGCCCTCCAGCTGTTAAAAAAAAAAAACTACAATTCCCATCATTCCCTGACAGCCTACAGCTATCATCCTACAGAAGAGCATCGTGGGAGTTGTAGTTTTGCAACAGCTGGAGGGCCGCAGGTTGAGCATGTCTGATGTAGACTTTCCTAAACGTCTTCATTTGGAGATAAGACCGCCATGATACCTTCTTTCAGCTGCGTCTCTACAGAGTTTCACAGAAAACATTTTTAGATTCCTAACTTTACTATCATCCTCCCCTCCTGGTGCCTCAACACTGTCATCCTGCTGCCCCCCAATACTGTGGTAGAGCCAGACAGATAGGAGGACCAGAGTTGAGGCACACTAATATATACTAATGATACAGAGGGAGAGGGCCCATTATATATACTTACATAGAATGTGTCGGCAGGTAAGAACCATTTGGCCCATCTAGTCTGCCCAATATACTGAATACTATGGATAGCCCCTGGCCCTATCTTATATGAAGGATGGCCTTATGCCTATCCCATGCATGCTTAAACTCCTCCACTGTATTTGCAGCTACCACTTCTGCAGGAAGGCTATTCCATGCATCCACTACTCTCTCAGAGGGGCCATTATATATTATAATTATACAGAGGGGGCCATTATATATTATAACAACAAATAGGGGCCATTATATATTATAATACAGAGGGGCCATTATATATTATAATAATACATACGGGCCATTATATATACTAATAATAAAGAGGGGCCAATCTATATTATAAATTATACAAAGGGGCTAATATATATTATAACAATACACATGGGAGAGGACTCCCCTGCATAACGGAAACGGGACAAATCCATAATGCAGGCCATAGACTTCTATTATGCCGGAGGCATTCCGTTATACATTCCATCATAGAATTGCGTTATGGTCCGTGGTAACGGACTCCATAACGCAATTCTGCTTTCACCATTAAACGAAGCACAAACGAATTTCAAAATATGAAATTCGCTCATCTCTACCAATGTATAGAGGGGGCACAGAAGAGACAAAACTCACCGTCTGGAGGGGGTACTAAGGAGACAAAACCCACAGTGGAGGGCACACATACAAGGCAAAACCACCTTATGGAGTTAAAATACCTTGTAAGGGAATGTACTGTATGGTGAGCAATGTAACTGTGGGTGACTTTATAAAAGCTTCTAGCAGCTCTCACACCCCTCATATAGGCCACTGCAAACTACATAAAAATACAGCCCCCAGACCCCTCACCAGAAATCACTGACCACAGCATAAGTGCCTGCACTCTCCCTGCTCTGCTTCTCCTTTTTCCTGCATCTGGCACAGTCTGTAAGGGGCGGGAGGAAGCGGTCACATGATCTCATGACGTCATGCCCTCAAGGAAGCAAATAAATTCTAGGCTTTATCTAGCTTCAGGCCTGGCCTGAAGCCTATAAAGCAGAATGGAGGGGACGGAAGCCCTCCTTGAAATGCCTGCTGCCTGGCACTCCCGAGTCTCTCCCCCCCCCGCCACGCCACTGAGATCAGCAACTTAAAAAAAAAAAAAAAATTTTTTTACATACTGTTACATACAGTACATGATATGGTCCATCCTAGTGTTCTTTTGAATTCCTCTTAGAATGTCCACCTAATGTGTCCAGCACTGGTGGTCACACGTTCTGAATAGTTTAGTCCTTTCACCTGCATCTTTTTGTACACAGGCAATGGAGCGATTCCAGTTATTCTGTAGACCAGCCAATAAAAATCATTGCACTTAGAGCAGCATCTTCTCACCAGCACTAACCATATAAGGTGGATGTTCTAAACTCCATGGGGCCCTACAAGAAAAATGTAACAGCAATAGACCCAAGTGAACGGTTTAAAGAAATATTTCAATAAAAAAAAAAAAAAATAATATGTGTGCTTTGTGTGATCTAACAGGGAAATGTACAGTAATATTAAATTATGGGAACTGAAATGCTGCCCTACTGAATCCTGCCCCTGTGAATACAATTAGCTCTGTGTTAACTATGTTATTTTTACTAGAATTTTTTGAATACATTGAGAAATTGATATTAATGGTCTGCTTGTTTAACCCCCTTTATTACCTGAGATTTTTGCGTTTTTTTTCTTAAAAAAAAAAAAGTTTTGGTGGTCAGAATATGGTGATTCATATAGTTCAAATTGTACTTACCCAGAGAATGAGGGGCACAGGTCAGTTTTTCCGCATAAAAACACCATAGGAACAAAACCCATAAAACTGTTGCATGGCATAATTTTATTTTTTTTCTAATTTCAACCTAGATTTTTTTTTTTCTACTTTCCACCACATTGTATGCCATGTTAAATGGTGGCATTAAAAAGGTACAACTTGTCCCGCAGAAAACAAGCCATCATACGGCTATGTGAACGGAAATTTTTTAAAAAAGTTATTCCTCTGGGAAGACTGGGAAAAAGATGAAAACGCAATAGTGAAAAAACTTCCAGTATCCAAGGGGTTAAATACTTATTTTGTGCTAATAAATGGAGGCCGACTTAACTTGAAAATTGTTAGCTCTGAAAGTGATAATTTACCGATACCATACCTTTTATTTTTTTAGGGCATGTACATGATCAGATTCCATTCCTTTTACCCATGGCATACAGGAGGTGATTACAGACACCTTAGCAATGAGAAAGACCTTGAGATGCTACCTTGGGTGCGAGAATTCAAGTAAGCATTAGTTTTTAAGATGATTTGCAATGAATGATCTTAAATTGCTAAGGGTACTTTCACACTTGCGTTTAAGTTTTCCGGTATTGAGTTCTGCCACGGGGGCTCCATATCGGGGGGGGGGGGGGGGGGGGGAAACACTTCAGTTTTATCCTAATGCATTCTGAATGGAAAGCATTGCGTTCAGGATGTCTTCAGTTCAGTCACTCTTACGGTATTTGGCTGTAGAAAATACCGCAGCATGCTACCGTATTTTCTACGGCCAAAATTCCGGAACACTTAATTTCCATTGAAATGCATTAATGCCGGATCCGGCACCAAGTTTTGCCGGAAACACTGATCCGGTTACCCGGTCTGCGCATGCGCAGACCTTTAAAAATGTTTAGAAAATGTATACCGGATCAATTTTTCTGGATGACACCAGAGAGATGGATCCCGTATTGCAATGCATTTGTGAGACGGATCCACATTCGGATCCGTCTACAAATGCTATCCGTTTGCGCACGGATTTCCGGATCCGGCAGGCAGTTCCGGCAACAAGTGTGAAAGTACCCTAGGTATATAGTAATCTGAAGATTTGACATATCTTAATACAAAATATATTACAACTGAAGGAAAATTCAGGGGTACACTTGAAGAGGGGGCTTCCTGGAAAAACATTGATTATGGCTGAGTTCACATCACTGTTCAGCCTTTCCATTTTCCTGCTCCGTCATTGGAGCAGGAGAATGGAAAGGATAGATTCGGCACATAACTGAGCCGAACGGAGCCTACAGACCCCATAAACTATCATTGGGTCCGTTACGCTGGGTTCAGACCTGAACGTACGCTCTGTATGCGCGATTGTACGGGCGTTTGCAATCGCACATACAGAGACAAGCGAACGCCCATTGTCACGCATTTCCGCTAAAGTCTATGTACAGGAACGCGCGACAAGACGCCCCAAAGAAGCTCCTGTACTTCTCGGGGCGTCGGGCGTTTTACAGCGCGATCGTACGCGCTGTAAAACGCTCAGGTGAGAACCATTCCCATAGGGAATCATTGGTTCTTGCCTGTTAAGCGTTTTACAGCACATAGGAACGCGCTGTAAAATGCTCAGGTCTGAACCCAGCCTTAGGTTTACACTCAGATGATGATTTTGGAGCGGAGATGAAAGTAGTACATGCAGGACTTTTGTCTCCGCTCCAAAATCATCTGAGCGTAAACCTAAGTCCTGCATGTACTACTTTCATCTCCGCTCCAAAATCATCTTCTGAGCATAAATTATAGTCTATGGGGTCCGTAGGCCCCGTTCAGCTCCGTTATGTGCCGAATCCGTCCTCTGTTCTCCTGCTCCTATAATTGAGGCTGAACGCTGATGTGAACTCAGGCTAAAATGTAAAAATTCTTATTACTGGAAGCTCAATGATTTATAATTATTAAAAGGGAACCTGTCATCTGGTTTAGGGCCATCAAATCAACCACATGTAATGGCCCTTCACAGAAGTAATTTCCTCTCTATGCCCCCTCAGTGTAAGGCCAAGTTCACACGGGCAAGATTTCCACATGGGTGCAATGCGGGAGGTGAATGCATTGCACCCGCACTGAATCTGGACCCAGTCATTTCTATGGGGCTGTTCACATGAGCTGTGATTTTCATGCATCACTTATGCGTTGCATGAAAATCGCAGCATGCTCTATATTGTGCGTTTACCACGCAACGCAGGCCCCATAGAAGTGAATGGGGCTGAGTGAAAATTGCAAGCATCAGCAAGAAAGTGCGAATGCGGTGGGATTTTCATGCGTGGTTGCTAGGTGACAGTCTATTCACTGTATTATTTTCCCTTATAACATGGTTATAAGGGAAAATAATAGCATAGTAGGTGGTCAATTGAGAGTTAAAAAATTAAATAATTAAGGCTACTTTCACACTAGCGTTCAGGGCTCCGCTTGCGAGTTCCATTTGAAGGCTCTCACAAACGGCCCCGAACGGATCCGTCCAGCCCTAATGCATTCTGAGTGGATGCGGATCCGCTCAGAATGCACCAGTCTGGCACCGTTTGGCCTCCGCTCAGCAGGCGGACACCCTGAACGCTGCTTGCAGCGTTCGGGTGTCCGCGCGGAGGCAAACGGATCCGTCCAGACTTACAATGCAAGTCAATGGGGACGGATCCGTTTGAAGTTGACACAATATGGCTCAATTTCAAACGGATCCGTCCCCCTTTGACTTTCAATGTAAAGTTTGGACGGATCCGTCTGACTAACTTTCACACTTAGAATTTTTTCTGAAATATAATGCAGACGGATCCGTTCTGAACAGATCCCATCGTCTGCATTATATGAGCGGATCCGTCTGTGCAGACACCAGACGGATCCGCTCCAAACACAAGTGTGAAAGTAGCCCAACTCGCCTTCTCCTCTTGATCGCGTAGCTGCCGGTCTCTTCTTACTTCTGTAATGTGGAGCTGCCGGCTAAAGGACCTGTGGTGACGTCAGATCACATGGTCCATCACCGTGGTGATGGACCATGTGATTGGAGCAAGCGATCTGACCCCCCCCCCCCCCCCAAAAAAAAAAAAAACACAACACACACACACAGTAGATACTCACCATGTCCCGTTCCTGATGATCAGCTTACCTGCAGCACCGTGTGGGAAAGGTGCACAACCAGAGTTCCGCGCCTGCACGCTCCTTCTAAACAGTTCGGCAGCGCGATCTGTGTCGGCAGGGCTGAATGGTGAAGCAGGGAGCAGACGGCTCCATTCAGTGCCCAGGCTTGGAGGAGAAAAGGCGCGCAGGGAGATGAGCGGTCAGTAAATGAAAGGACCGCCAACTCCCCGTCACTCTAGCAATGAGCACTTCCATCTGAATTGATAGAAGCACTCTTTGCATCCAGCACCACTCTGACAGCTGGCACTCAGGGCACCCACTCCCCCCTTTGGCATGCCACTAATATGGTCCTTAAGTTGCAGATGGACCCCAACAATCAAAAGTTTATGTTGTATGCCAGCAATATGCCATAACATTGCATTATGGAAATACCTTTTTATTCAATTAATCATTTCAAATTCAAATTTCCTTTATGTTTTTCCATAGCAAGTTTGATCTCTACACGAAAACTGAAGATTTGCCTGATGTGGAGAACCTGCGGCCATATTACCAGAGTCTGATAGACAAGTATTGCCCAAGGGTGTTATGCTGGTGATAATTTAAGGCTGAGACCACAAGCCCTCACTTGCTGCATACACATCCCATAATCCCATACTGTAAATGTATCTCTTTGCCAGCAGTTTTTCCACATATGAAAATGATATGAATAAAGTTAATTGTGTTTGACGCAATGATGGGATGTCTGCAAATAAGCATATTATCCAGCCGTATTAATGCATGCATACTTATGAAAAATCAGGTGGAAATGCTGCCCCCTAGAGGCTACAATTTGTAATGTCCATACACATTTCCAGATACTGTACATTGGTTTAATAGTTTACAAAATCCATAAATGAGAAAAAATTATTTCATTAGCCAGTAACTTCTGAAACAAACATTACTGTAGAAATAAAAAAAAATTAGGCAAAAAAATAAAATAAATGAAGCAACGTTGAACAGTTTTGATTAGAAGAAATCCTACCGTTTCAGGTACACAGCTCCTATCTACATTAGGGTTACAGACTACAGACACATTGGCCTGCGTTGTCGCATATAGAATTTGTGTGTCAAATTAAAAGATTTGACACACTTGTGATGTGAAGTTTTAGATCTATTATGAAGCAAATGTGACAAAGAATAACCCATCAATTCTCAGTCTGCGAGGGGTCATGTTTTAGCAGTATTTAGGAATGAGGTGTTAAAACTGCATCAGAAAATATGGCGCAAAGTAAGACAACCAGTAGTTGATGTTAACCTAATCATGCACCAAATTTACCATCCAGTCTGAGCCACTGTGAGAAACGTGGCCCTGGAGATAGGAAAATATATCACATGACCTGCCCAGTCAGGTGAATGCTGTAAAATAACTAAAAGCTATGCGAGAACAGCCATTTTTTGGGTTACCATGGCAAAATTAAATAAAAAAGAAATATCAAGTGATCGGAAAAAAAAATCTTATGAAAATCATACCAATGAAAATAAGCCCTCAAACAAGAGGATTGCCAGAAAAATAAAAAAATTTGAGAATTGACACAAAAACATGATCCCCCCCCCAAAAAAAAGTAGCCAAACCTAAAAACTTTATAAAATTGGTATCCCTGTAATCGCACTGACTACCAAAATATAGTTAATTTGTAATATTTCCTGCACAGTGCACACCACAATACCGAAACCCAGAAAGCAATGGCAGAATTGCTGCCATTTCTTTATCCAGTTTCCCAAAAAGTGAAATAAAGAGCTAAAAAAGTCCAAATGAACCCCGTATTAGTTAGTACCAATAATAATGGCAACTCATCCCTCACATACAGTCAGGTCTATAAATATTTGGACATCGACACAAGTCTAACATTTTTGGCTCTATACACCACCACAATGGATTTGAAATGAAATGAACAAGATGTGCTTTAACTGCAGACTGTCAGCTTTAATTTGAGGGTATTTACATCTAAATCAGGTGAACGGTGTAGGAATTACAACAGTTTGCATATGTGCCTCCCACTTGTAAGGAACCAAAAGTAATGGGACAGAATAATCATAAATCAAAACTTTCGCTTTTTAATACTTTGTTGCAAATCCTTTGCAGTCAATTACAGCGTGAAGTCTGGAACGCATAGACATCACCAGACGCTGGGTTTCATCCCTGGTGATGCTCTGCCAGGCCTCTATTGCAACTGTCTTCAGTTCCTGCTTGTTCTTGGGGCATTTTCCCTTCAGCAAGTGAAATGCATGCTCAATCGGATTCAGGTCAGGGGATTAACTTGGCCATTGCATAACATTCCACTTCTTTCCCCAATGGGTCATTGTCCATCTGCACTGTGAAGCGCCGTCCAATGAGTTCTGAAGCATTTGGCTGAATATGAGCAGATAATATTGACAGAAACACTTCAGAACTTATCCTGCTGCTTTTGTCAGCAGTCACATCAACAATAAATACAAGAGAACCAGTTCCATTGGCAGCCATACATGCCCACGCCAGGACACTACTAACACCATGCTTCACTGATGAGGTGGTATGCTTATGATCATGAGCAGTTCCTTTCCTTCTCCATACTCTTCTCTTACCATCACTCTGGTACAAGTTGATCTTGGTCTTATCTGTCCATAGGATGTTGTTCCAGAACTGTGAAGGCTTTTTTAGATCTCGTTTGGCAAACTCTAATCTGGCCTTCCTGTTTTTGAGGCTCACCAATGGTTTACATCTTCTGGTGAACCATCTGTATTCACTCTGATGAAGTCTTCTCTTGATTGTTGACTTTGACACACATACACCTACCTCCTGGAGAGTGTTCTTGATCTGGCCAACTATTTTTAAGGGTGTTTTCTTCACCAGAGAAAGAATTCTTCGGTCATCCACCACAGTTATTTTCCGTTGTCTTCCGGTGTTGCTGAGCTCACCGATGCGTTCCTTCTTTTTAAGAATGTTCCAAACAGAACAGATAATTTGGCAAGTAGTTATTATTCTCCAATGATAAAAGAGCTAGTTACCAAGAAGACATTGAGAAATCCTGATGGTTACAGAATGTTTTCCCCTTTACAGTAACACAGCATAGTAGCACACGCTGTTAAAGAATGCATTACATCATAATTCTTAACATATTATGTGGCAGCAAAAATGTATCCTGCTCAAATCTAATAGATAAGACATGCACATAGGAGTATGGATACAGCTAATTTTGAGCCAAAAGGATAAACACAGAACAGATAGAGACACAGGGCTGATTAAGCAGCGCAGCCTTTCAGAGATGTTTGAGTTTCCATTGCCTACGTGAAGTGGAAAATATTTCTGCTAAGTTCTAACTACTGATCTTTGTAGTCAAGGTGGAAATCTTACGAAACCCTAGTGTTTCATAGGTCCAGAACAAAGGTTTCCTTTTGCAACTCACCTTTCAATATAATAATTTTTTTTTTTAATCAAGAAAGGTTCATACAGTGCAGTGTATAGATAACATTAATGCATCTCAATAAAAAAAAGGCATTTTCAGGTTAAAAATACAATGTTCTGTACATATTTGCATTTAATACTAGAAATGTGGAGAGTGGGTACCTTTGGCAATTTAATACAGTACAATGCAAGTTTACCACCTGTCACCTACAGGAGTACAGTTCTGCTTTACAAATTTGGTCTGGCATTTAACACCCCACAAAAAAAAACAAAAAAAAAAAAACACATAACACTTGTTCTTTTTTACTTACTGCATGCGATTTTTGTGTGTTTTTCTAGTGTATGTTTTTTCTAAACTGCGTGAATAGAGAATATGTCAAAACATCAGGGGGAAGAAAAACAAACAAAAAAAAAACACGCTGCCAAAAACTCCACCTAAAGGCTACCTACTTAACAAAAATGACGGTAGCAATATGCTTGTGTGCCCTGTCTCACATTTCCCCATGGGCTTTCAGCTAACATCAATGCAAAAAAAATTTGCAAAAAATAAATAAAATCAAGTCAGTCACAGACCCATTGAAATGAATTGGTCAGGATTCAGTGCGGTGCTGTGCATTCGCGTCACGAATTGCACCCTGGCGGAAAACTCGCAAAAGTGAATAAAACCAACTCTAAGGCCAGACACATGAGCGAGTTTAATGCAAGAAACTAGCTGCGAGCGTCAGTGCGAGTCAATGCTGTCCCCATGACCTGGAATCCATTGAATTACATTGACATAATGCTGTCTGTGTAAGGGCCAATACACACGAACGTATTTTCTTTCCATGTCCATTCAGATTTTTTTTAATTTTTTTTAGGACTGTATGCGGAACCATTCACTTTAACGGGTCCGCAAAATAAAACGGAAGTTACTCAGTGTGCATTCTGTTTCCGTATTTTAGTTCCGCAAAAAAAAAAAAAGGAAAAATAGAACACGTCCTATTATTGTCTGCATTACGGATAAGGATAGGACTGTTCTATTAGGGGAAAGCTGTTCCATTAAGCAAAATACATAATGCACACGGATGTCATCCGTATTTTTTGCGGACCGCAAAATACATACGGTTGTGTGCATGAGCCCTAATTCAGTAGATTCAAGGACTCTGAATCACAGCATTATAAAATCAGTATAAAGACTCGTTCACACGACCCTGCCGTTTTTTTTGCAGTCTGCAAATTGCGGATCCGCAAAACACGGATGGCACCTGTGTGCCTTCCGCAATTTGCAGAACGGAACAGGAGGCCTATTATAGAAATGCCTATTCTTGTCCGCAAAACGGACAATAGGACAGGACTCAATTTTTGCGGGGCCACGGAATGGAGCAACAGGTGCTGACAGCACACAGAGTGCTGTCCGCATCTTTTGCGGATTCATTGAAATAAATGGTTCCGTATGCGGGTTCGTGTGAACAAGCCCTAATGTTGGGCGATCCCGTCAGAGTGGAGGTCCGAACGGGACCTCACACTTACAGTTTCACACTGGACTTGCTCATCTTTGTTTTGCTAGTAAATTAGTGTCATTACGTTGACTAATATGGGGTATATTAGTCAACGTAATGACACTAATTTACTTTGTGCAGCTTTTGCTAGAAAAGGGATGAAGCAGATATGCAAATACAGAGACTTATTACAAGACACAAAATTACGATGACATTGGGCATAAAATAAAACAAGAACAAACTTTGCATTAGAAAAGCACAAGATTTATTTATTTAACAAACTGGACATTGATTTTCAGTGCTTGCTTCACATATGGTTGTACATCTATACATCTAAGCCACTGTATGCTTTTAAGTCAGCAAGCAGATATGTATACCGTGAAGATTTTACTGTTACAACAGATCTGTCAGCTGAATATCTGGCCCTACACAAGGACAGTACATTACAACTACAGGTCTATACTTCTATGCAGTAGCTAAAGCAACAGAAAAGTTTTATGCAGTTTGGCCAGGAGCCCTGACAGAATACAGCAAACGCTTTGTCCAGCCGTATTCGGGCACAGCCACACGTGGTTGTGACGCAATCTTCACGGTTAATGGGTACCCAAAAACAACGAAGACTGAATAAACAATGCGGTCCTAATTACCAGTAATTCATTTGAGCATGCTGTGGTCCTTAGGGCCACATGGTACTTGGAGCAGTTTCAAAAGAAAAAAAACCTAGTGTAACAAGAAATAGACCCATATATACAGCAAATTCATGATTATAGGCAGAGCTTTCCTTCACCCAGGGCAAAAGTTTTTTGATTGCCCTCCCCCTTAACAAAATACCCTGGACGAGGCAAGGTGGCTTGTTGGCATCCCCTGCTAGCAACCAGCACCGGGTAACATGCCAGGGTTGTCCCCAGCTACTCCCCTGATTGTAGGACTATGAGGTTTCCTAGAAACAAGAGGTAGTTACTACCTCAATCCAAGAGAAAGACTATGTACACCTTTGGGGGCAATTTTTTTTTAAATGAAATTATTGCATTGTACTCATTTTGAGCTAAAAAATATTTTTTAATTGGTCTTTATTAAAATTATGGAATCTGTGTACAGAGCCGAGATGCTCTAGTAGCAGCCTCTGGATTTTCGGCGTTTTCCATCAGTTGGCGAGCTGACGGGTTTCCTTATCTCTGCTCTCTGACATTATAAACACTCATTAAAGCGCAATCCTCATCTTACTGATAAGAATGTGGCTTATAGGGGTTCTGCACTTTGGATAGATCATCAGCTTCTGATCGCCGATCAGCTGTTTGAGAAGGCAGCGGCGCTCCAGTTGGACCCCCCGCCAATCAGATGCTGATGATCTAACCAGAGGATAGATCATCAGTTAAATGAAAGTGCAGAACCCCTTTAAATAAGTGTTTAGGACCTCTCAGTAATTTAGAGATGAGGTTTATTAGAGGATGGCACAAAGTGAAAGTACCAGTCACACAGCTAGAAAAAGAATGATTCAATATTTTTAATAAAGGCCAATTGAAAATCAGATTTGTAGCAAAAAAAAACAAGTCAAATGCTATTATAAACAAAAATTGCCTCCAAAAAGGTGTATATAGCCTTTAACCCTTTGTGACAGAACAGTTTAATATTTTTTTAATAAAGGCCAACTGAAAATTTTATTTTTAGGCAAAAATGAGTAAAATGCAATCATAAAAAAGGTATACATCGCCTTTAAATGTTTGACACATGTAAAATCAGATGAACCTAGTTTCACTATTCTTACCTAAGCAAAGTGGGAACTGGTCATCAGTACAGAAAGGTAGATTACAGCACCATACAGATGCCTCATCGACATTGACCTACAAGAACACACTTCACCATGGTGTACTAAATATACCCACTACAAAAAGGACACGTACAACATTTTACAACCAATCCACAGGATAGGCAATGTATGCATGATCACTGGAGGTCTGACCGCTGGGAGCCCCACGAGAGCCATCTCCGTGTGAATGAAGCGGTAGTGTGTATGCATGACCTCTGCTCCATTCGTGGGACCGTTGAGTTCAGTGCCTGGCTATCTCCAGCAGTCCTATAGACAGTGACCGGTGTAGTGATCACACATGCACTACTGCTTGATTAACACAGGGGGCAGTGGTTTGATCTCTGGTAATTACATTTATCACCTATCCTGTAGGCAGATGATGTCGTTAGTGGAAAATATTTTAGGGTAACTGCACACAGCTACTGTACTACACTGAGGCTTTTCCGCTTAGAAAAAAATAAAATAAAAAAATATTTATTCCACTATCTGTTCAGGTATCCCTAAGGGGGTTTTCCGAGACTCAAGTACTGATAACCTATCCTCTGGACATGTTAGCAGTATCTGATTGGTGGGTGTCCAACACCTGGACCCCTGACGATCAGCTGTATGAGAAGGCACTACTGCACTGCTCCAGCTTTTTCTTGGCCAAGTGAGGACCCGTTCATCGGTAACATGGCCTAGAGGCAGCTGAGCACCATAGCAGTGAATAGGGCTGAGCGCAATTCCAAGCACAGCCACTGTACAATGTACGACGCTGTACTTGGTTAACACTGAGAGGGCTATGGTGTTCACAGCATCGCCTTTGCCTTCTCAAACAGATGATCGTGGGGGTCCCGAGTGTTGGACCCACACCAATCAGATACTGATGACCCATTCAGAGGAAAAAACATTTTCAGATGCTTTTGCCCAAGTTTACGGCACATGATGGATTTTGGCACATGATGTTGAATCTTAAACCACACCAGTTTCTCATAAAGCCACACCTTTCTTGCACACACCTAGTCAATGTGCAAAAAGGGTCTAAAAAAACCCACATGTGGTGCAAACCATGCTTTCTTTTTTTTGGGTGCAAATTAACCCAGAACTTTGGTGCAATTAGCTTAAATCTCCCCTAATGTTTCCATATTATGAACAGTAGCATGACAACTCCATAAAGAGAAACTTAAAAACCTACTGTTTAGACTTGACCAGGCAAGTTGTGCCAAAGTCATATGTAATAAAGGCACTTAAGGCTTCTACTGAGAGACTGACAAATCAATAAGGCACTTTAAGTAAGGAGGCTGGCAACTAGAATGGTAAGCACAATCAATAAAGAGGTCCTCACAATATGACTAGCATGCACTTTTTTTTCTCTTCTTGGGAAAGAACCATACGCCAAATATATTTACCACCATATAGACAATTCTTCACTTACTAAATCATGTGCATTGTGGGAAATATTGTGCATTTGCATGGACCAATTGGGGGGGGTTTATCAAAACTGGTGCAAAGAAAAACCGGCTTCGATGCCAACAGCAACCAAAATCCACCTTTTAATTTTCCAATGAAGATCTTAAAAAAGAAAGGTGCAATCTGATTGGTTGCTATGGGCAACTAAGCCAGTTCTACTTTACACCAGTTTGATAAATCTTACGTTGGATGTAGGTAAATAACAAAATAACCGCATAATTACTTATGTTCCGACAGGGCCAGTCCATAAATATATCAAGTAAAATGACATCTATATTTTAGCAATAATGGTTCAGCTACGGCCAGCTTTGCACTTATAAACTCGGGGGTAAAACTAGTTTAGAATTTAGATAATCTGCATATATATCTAATAAAAACAAGTTTAAAAACAGAAGTGAAAGAGGTGGTGCATAGTAAATTCACTTCGCAGTGGTCATGGATCTTTATGAGGAAGCCCAATAGAAATAAGGATCAATTCTTGCAATGATTACCACAGAGAATGGTCAACACAATGAAACTTCACAAGTGTAAAATGGAGAAATGACGCGTTTATATCCAAATGGTAGATTACTGGGCGGTTGTGCCTGGTGGAGATAGTCTCAGGCCTCTGATGCAGTCATTAGCTTTTTTCACGCCTCTTGTTATTGTGACTAGAATCCTTTCCTGAGCCCCCAGACTCTCCTTGTCTGCTGCCCTCTTTCTGCTTTTTCTTCTCGCTCTGCGGTTTTGTAGGACCCCGCTGCTTAGAGACTCCTGAACGGTTACCTCTACTAAATAAAGCCTGCAAGGAAAAAATGACAACTACTGCAATAAGCAGTGAATGCAGTAGTAAAGGAGCAGGGTACGGCACTAAACTGTCTCGTATAAACCGGAGCACTGATGGTAATGGAGCATCTAAGGAACGGCGAGGAGGTGGCTTATCCTGGAGGAGAAAAAATAAAAATTGAAACTTTTTTACATGTTCTTCTGACAGTGTATGATTTGTATATTACTCATATAGTACTGAAAGCAACTGGTAACTTGATATTGTATGGGACACCCAAATTTAAGCAGAATCATAGCACAGTAGAGGTCATTTACTGAAGTCCTACTAAAAACAACCACTAGCGGAAGATCTAACCAATAAAACTTGTTGCATCTTCTGCTGTCCATGTGCCAGAACAGAAAACTACTCCAGCCAGGAGCTGCAGTACATTTCTGGTGTAATGTGTTTTTAGGCGCACATGCTAAATGTGTTGGATCACGGTGCTCCGTCTGTGGCCTGCCTCCTTTTGGAAAAGTGAGGTGTCAAATTAGAAAATGCACACATTTAAAAAAAAAAAAAAAAAAAAAACAAACACACACACACACACACACACAAGTTTTAATGCCAAAAACCTGGCATAGAACGTTAGTACATGACCCCTAGTGAGTCCCACTTTCAGATTGGACCAGAGCAATCCAAATAATCAGTGTTTTATTAAAAGGGGTTGTTTCATTGTGGACAACGGGGGCATATCGCTAGGATATGCCCCCATTGTCTTATAGGTGCGGGTCCCACCTATAAGAAAATGAATGGGAGCGGGGGGCCGCACATACGCTTTCATTCACTTCTATGGGGAGCCAGCTTGGTGTTGGCCGGACCAGAGCCCTCCAGCCACCACCTTGCGGGGCTCCGTTCTCGATATAGGTGCGGGTCCCGTATGGGGGCATATCCCAGCGATATGTCCCCATTGTCTATGATGAAACAACCCCTTTAAGTCTGATAAATAAAAATAAATTTTATAGATAGATAGGAGATAGAAGAAAATGATGGCGGCACCGGAAAAAAAGCAGTTTGGGTGCCAAGTCCAGGGATGTAGCTGCTTACCCCATATAAAATAGTGATGAAAGACGGATAGCACTCCAGGTAAAAAGCAATGGTGTTTATTCACCCATGTGGATGGCAACGTTTCGGCTCATACAAGAGCCTTTTTGAAGCAATGAACACAGTGTATGACGGGGTATATATAGTCCAACCCCTATTATAATCACACAACAATCAACAATAATGTATAAAAATAAAGTGCAAATAGTGCATAGACAAATGTGCATTACTCATCAGCGGAAAACCGCACCAATATTATATCAGAAATGCAGTATGAGGTATATATTATACAATAAAAAAGCAATAATTGAATACAGGTGCATATAATGTGGGAGGAGAAAGAAGAGATGATGCTGCAGAGGGGAGAAGAAAGCGGTGACATACCCAGCGTTATTCCTTGTGCCACACATGTCGCATACCGCCGAATCCGGCGTTCCGATGAAAGCAATGCTTGGCTCCTGCGCATTGCTTTCATCGGAACGCCGGATTCGGCGGTATGCGACATGTGTGGCACAAGGAGTAACACTGGGTATGTCACCGCTTTCTTCTCCCCTCTGCAGCATCATCTCTTCTTTCTCCTCCCACATTATATGCACCTGTATTCAATTATTGCACTTTTATGGTATAATATATACCTCATACTGCTTTTCTGATATAATATTGGTGCGGTTTTCCGCTGATGAGTAATGCACATTTGTCTATGCACTATTTGCACTTTATTTTTATACATTATTGTTGATTGATTATTTTGTGATGTAATAGGGGTTGGACTATATATACCCCAGCATACACTGTGTTCATTGCTTCAAAAAGGCTCTTGTACGAGTTGAAATGTTGCCATCCACATGGGTGAATAAACACCATTGCTTTTTACCTGGAGTGCTGTCAGTCTTTCATCACTAAAATTATATATATTATCTATCTATCTATCTATCTATCTACCTATCTGCAGGTGAACTTGACCGCCGCTACCCAGGCTCATAACTGCCTTTATATACCAGCATATGATTTAATGATAATTTTCATGATATGCTGAATATTATCAGCATTATCCATGTAAGACAACATGTGAACCCCCTCTACAAAGTCCTTTTGCATTATTAGTCTATATGAACAAGGGCAGTCTTCATGCAACAACCCCTTAAAACTATAAAAATACACAACTGCCATCTGTGGTAAGGTCCACTTACTGTCAGAGTCAAAGCTGAATACAACTACAAACCTTTAAGCCATGCTGGGTTAGAAGAGATTCCAGCGTATGGTCTCCTAGGAACACCACTGGAAAGAATTCCTCCACGTGACGTCGCCGCCACCAGTTACTAGGTGTGTGCCTAGCAAAAGATCAGAAGAAGTTATTGCCAATTAGGTACAATCTAAATAACAAATTGCAGACTCCAATTAGCGCTGAAAACAAACTACTATGCATCACCACAGGTAATACACAATGGTTCACAAAATACTCAAGAAATGTTTCAGCCCTGTGTGTAGTGGAAGGACAGGTAGCCCAGAGGTCACAACCTGTGCTACCATGAATGACTGCAGTTGCAGGCGCAGATACTCGTATGGATGAATAGCTGTGCTGATCTGCAGCTTTCATTGGTGTGATTAGTAAGAGGGTTGGTTGCCACTGATCTAACATTTAAAGGGAACCTGTCACCGGGATTTTGGGTATAGAGCTGAGGTCATGGGTTGCTAGATGGCCACTAGCACATCCGCAATATCCAGTCCCCATAGCTCTGTGTGCTTTTATTATGTTAAAAAAAAAACAAAACGATTTGATACATATGCAAATTAAAAAAAAAAAAAAAAAAAAAGTCATATCTTACTTGTGTGACCAGAGAAGAGTCATATTTTCAAGCTCTGACTCCTCTCAGGTTAATTTGCATATGTATCAAATCGTTTTTTATACACAATAAAAGCACACAGAGCTATGGGGACTGGATAATGCGGATGTGCTAGTGGCCATCTAGCAACCCATGTCCTCAGCTATATACCCAAAATCCTGGTGACAGGTTCCCTTTAAATGTTAGATCAGTGGCAACCAACCCTCTTACTAATCACACCAATGAAAGCTGCAGATCAGCACAGCTATTCATCCATACGAGTATCTGCGCCTGCAACTGCAGTCATTCATGGTAGCACAGGTTGTGACCTCTGGGCTACCTGTCCTTCCACTATATAAAAAAATATAAAAAAGGTTGCAGTACCAGACAACCCATAGACAGGTGTGGCACTGTTTCTGGAACAAAACATTCATGTTTTTCTGCTAACAGAGAGCAATGGATGCAAATAGGAAGGATGTATATGGTTCACTTAAAAGAAAAAGGCAGCCGCAAATTATTATTCTTTAAACAGCAAACGTTTGAGATGGGTGGTAAGGCAGGGAAATTATTGGCCCAGATAGCTAATAAGAACGTAGCTGCGCCCCCAGTAGTTCGCATCCAGACTCCTGATGGAGTGATAAAGGAAAACACAGAGGGTATTGACAGGATTCCAAGATTTCTATTGAGATCTGTACCACTCCAGAGTTTCATACTCTGACATCGACCTTACAGGCCATCTTGAGGAAGTCAGACATCTTTGGATCTCCTCTGCGGACAGATGTCTATTAGATGAGGATATAGCACTAGAGGAGATACTAGAGGCCGTTGAAGGGCTTGCGAATGGGAAATCTCCCGGTCCGGATGGGCTCCCCTTGGAGGTCTACTCAAAATACATTGATATACTAGGGCCACAACTACTCAATTTGTATAAGGCGGTCTTGCATTCGGCAGAGTTGCCAGACTCCATGTGCGACGCTTCTATCATAGTCTTGCTGAAGCTGGACAAAAATCGAATAGACTATGCGTCTTACAGGCCCATCTCTTTAATAAATCTAGATTATAAAATTCTAACGAAGGTCCTGGCCAACAGACTGAATAGAGTAGTAGCCAGTATCATACATGAAGACCAAACAGGATTTATCCCAGGCCGCTCTACACCCAATAATATCCGCAGAGCACAGGTAATAGATCAAATAGAAGTGAGGGATGGCAGGGAATGGGCTATGGCCTCGCTTGATACAGCTAAGGCCTTCGATTCTCTGGAATGACCGTATCTCCTAGAGGTTCTGAGAGAGTTTGGATTCAGACCAGTATTCCTTAATGGATTGGGATAATATACAAAAACCTAAAATGCTCAAGTGGTGATCAATGAGCACACCTCCTCCTTATTTGCCCTGAAGCAGGGTACCAGGCAGGGCTGTCCTCTCTCTCCCCTTCTGTTCGCCATAGCGATTGAACATCTTGCTCTTAGGATACGTACCGATTCTGTGTTTCAGAGTGTGGAGCTGGGGGGAGGACAGAGTTGATTTATATGTGGATGATCTCATCTTATTCATGAGTGACGTGGACACTACTCTCCCTAGAGCTATAGACCCTTTAGAAAAATTCGGTCACTTCTCTGGGCTCCATATCAATTGGAGCAAGTCAGCTCTCATGCCGCTATGGCAAACCACGTGGCCCTCGATCCATCACAACCTTAAAGTGGTGGACTGCTTCAAATATCTAGGCATTATTATAACCAAAGATCCAAAGGCATCTTTTACTAAAAATATTGCCCCTATAGAAACAATTTTTGTGGATAAGTTTAGGATTTGGAAATCCCTACCCTTGTCCATAATGGGAAGAATTAGCCTTATAGAAATTGTGTTATTACCTAAAGGGTTGTATTTACTAGAACATGCTTGCACTCCAGTTCCTAATTTCTTCTTTGATCGGCTTCACTCGTTAATGACAGGTTTTGTGTGGGGGGGTATCCCAAGATACCCTGCAGAGATCGAAATTGCAAGGAGGGGCAGCACTTCCAAACTGTCATCTGTATTTTTTAGCGGGCAACAGTGTTACTTGTCCTCATGGGTTACGGAGGCACCACATCAAAATGCGGAATACTTCCTACAATATTGTCTGGGACTCTCCACATTATGACCAGTCCTAGAGAATATTGGTTTATACTCTGGACGAGCATTGCAAATCCACAGACTGGCTCACCAGGTGTGGTGGGACGCTAAACTACACCAATATAAGAACTGGGCAGATGTTATTCCATTATGGGATAATCCCTTATTAAACACACCTTCAGGGCATTGAAGGGAATGCGGCATCATTACACTGCCAGATTTATACCATTGTGGTGTACTCCGCTTTCTCTCTCTCTCAGCTGCAGGAGCAGTCAGGCTTGTTGAGGTCACAAATTTTTAGGTACCTACAAATCAGGCATGCCCTGAAGGAACAATTCAAGGATACAGACAGGGCTATATCCTCTTACCCCTTGATAGGGATTATTAAGTCTCAGGGTCCGCAAGGGATTATCTCTGCTCTCTATACATATCTCCTGGGGTATCATATGTCATCACGGCCAATATTAGCAGAATGCAAATGGAAGGGAAATATCCCTCAATTGATGGCAGATGATTGGTCGGAGGCACTGGAGGCCTGCATTTTAGTCTCGCCGTCTACTAACAATAGGCTTATACAAATGTTTATTTTGCACAGGAGCTATTTAACTCTCTCTAGATTGTATAAAATAGGAAGAATGACGGACTCTAGATGTCTTAGATGTTGTCTCTCCAACGCCGATTTTTGCCACATGATATGGGAATGTACATATATTAGATCTTTCTGGAAAGTAGTGCTGGATATCTTATCCACTTTAGGCCTGGGTCTCATTCCAATGTGTCCTAAGGCATGCATCCTTGGCATCCTGGAACTGGATGGATGGACCCACTATAACAAAATTTTACTTAGGGAGACTATTCCTGGCCAGCAAAGTTATAGCTCTCAAGTGGATGGCAGATGATTTTCCCACAGTAGGTCTTTGGAAAAGGCTAGTAAATCAGCTGATCCCACTGGAAAATGTGTTGTTTATAAATAGGAAATGCCCTCAAAAGTTCTTGAAAGCATGGGGCCCATGGTGTGACTCACTGCTGACCATATCCAATAACGCAACTACACCAGCAGACTCACCCATGTAAAGTGAAATAACACAATAGTCACTTTGACATCTTTCCTATTGTTTTTATTGATGTCTATGCATCTCCATATATCTGTCTGGGATTTATTCACTACTATATTGTAACTGGAATTACCCATAACTTTGTCCTATTTGATCTAAATGTATGACTCTGTGATACTGCCTGTGACCTGACCTGCCATGTTACTTTTCAATAAAACGAGTTTAAAAAAAATAAATAAATAGGAGAGGATTCCAGAAGTGAGGCCTGCCCCTATCTACACAAAAAAGGTGACCAAAAGGGAATGAGCGCACACTGTGCATGAGTGACATGCTGTCCATTCACTTCCCACAGAAGTGAATAGAGCGCGCACCGCTCGTGCACAGCTACCACTTTATTCACCTCTATAAGACCACAGAAAAGAACTCCTATAGAAGTAAATGGAGGGTGGATGGTGCACTCTCCCTTCACTATGCTATCTCTGTCCTGGAGATATGAGTGGGTCCCAGGAATCATAGTGCAGGAGATGATATGAAAAGTCCCCTTAATTGGTTTATGCTCTTAAAAGGGGTATTCCCATCTGGGACATTCATGGCATATCCACAGGAAGCGTTAGGGGATGAAAGTTAAGTATGCATTATTTTATTAGTTTATAACATTTGATGGCTTTGAGGACAACATTTCAATAAGTTAGATAACACCTTTACCAAAAATGGCTATGGTTTACAGAACATGACAGTTTAACACAGGGTATTTTTGCAATTTGATAGTCTCATTTTGTATATGCATTTTTCAAATTCTAGTGAGAAGTTTATAGGAGAAAACCCCATACCTTCAGCAAACTATTTTGATAAAACCTCCACTAACCCAAACCCTGTGTATGTAGACACTTACATTTTACCACCCTGAATTCAGGAGTCCTAGGTCCACGAAAGGAAAGTCTGTATAATGTGCCATTAGATTATGTCACCTTGTCCAGGCAGGTGGGTTGCCCTAAAATGTATTTACTAAACTATTTACTAAAAAGGTAATAAACGGTAGATAGAAGAGGTGCTAATTAGCCGCTATCCCAAAATTAATAAATACTCACCCTGACTGATCAAGCTCTGTGTACCAGTATTTGTACAGCTGGGCTCGTATATAAAGAGGGGGTTGCGAGTTGAAAGGATAGAGCGACTCATCATTCTGCACCAATCGTATCACTGTTAAAATAAAAAAAATAAAGAGTTAGGCTCAAATTGTTCCATAAATCTGTGTTCACATCAGGTTTTTGTCTTATGTTTGACATAAATGAAATAGATGTCTGACGGATGCCCTACAGTGGTGTATGTCGCCATAGGGTTTCCGAGTATTCATTTTTGGGGCAATGATTCCACTTTTCTAGTTGTTCGCTTTAATGTTACTCCACGCACAGTCCTGTACCTACTGAATTATACTGACCTAATGCTGCAAGTATAATTCAGTAGATGTAAGGTTGTGCAGAGACAGAGCATTGTAAATCAGTATAATGATTTTTAAGGAATGTGATTTATGCACAGGACACGCTTGTCTGAAAGAGCCCTAACACTGTTGTAAGCTTATCATTTGATTGGGGCAACAGGCACCTTAGAATTAAAGGGAACCTGTCACCAGGATTTTGCGCATAGAGCTGGGGACATGGGCTGCTAGATAGCCGCTAGCACATCTGCAATACCCAGTCCCCATAGCTCTCTGCGCTTTTATGGTGTTAAAAAACAGTTTTGATCCATATGCAAATGACCCGATATGAGTTCTGTATCCAGAGATGAGTCAAGCGGAAAGGAGCCCAGCACCACCCCGCATCCTCCGAATCTCCTCCTTGCTGGCTGACGTCACAGAGCTGGAGCGCCGAAATCTTGCGATGTGCGAGCTAGCGCATGCGCAGTGTCGGCATCATGTTCATTCCCTGTACTGGCATCAGCACAGGGAACGAACTACACATGCGCTAGCTCGCGCATTGCGAGATTTCGGCGCTTCAGCTCTGTGACGTCAGCCAGCAAGGAGGAGATTCGGAGGACGCAGGGCGGTGCTGGGCTCCTTTCCGCTTGACTCATCTCCGAATACAGGACTCATATCAGGTAATTTGCATAAGGATCAAAACTGTTTAACACAATAATAGTGCAGAGATCTATGGGGACTGGGTATTGCAGATGTGCTAGTGGCCATCTAGCAGCCCATGTCATCAGCTCTATGCGCAAAATCCTGGTGACAGGTTCCCTTTAAATTGTTATCCTTTATGAAAAATGTTATGTTTTAAGGTTTGTCATGTTTAGGGATAGTCTCCTAATAAATAATAATTTTACACTCTAGTTATGTGAAGAAATAATTATATTGACAGGTATGCTTTAAATTGCAAAACTGGCTGCCAACATGCAGTAACTGCTACAAGGGAGCACTTCCTGAAAGACTTGTTAAGTTCACATACAACTCAATGAATCTGTCTCATAAGCTCCCCTAGTGGTGGCCAGAGGCATCCATATCTACATCATTTTACTGTAAGGATGTATGAAAAGAAACAGGAGCTTTGGAAGCAAAAAGAACTACTGCCCCTATAAAGATCTCAAATGTAATCAGAATATATTTAGACGACAGGTTCCCTTTAATAGTAGTGTTACCAATTACTGTTCCACCAATGCTGCGACAGATACAACACAGTCTTTTCTATAACTCACCATCTTGGTTTCCCTGTAGAAGACGATGAACAAAGCTGGTAAACCATGGACTCTGTGTGTGGTGCCCAAGGGCAGCAAACCACATTTGCCAGTCAAGCCGAGGTTGATGAGGTGTGACTATTGGAGGAGGCGCACTAACGTTTCCCGGCTTGTACATAAACTCGATCTCCTGATTGAATGAGACAAATGAAATATCACATGAGAAGACAATTATCTAGCAGATTCAAAGCTTTTCAAATCCAAACTCTAGTAAGTCATTGTGGCTAGCTCCAATGCTGTCAGCAGGAGTATAAACAGCAGAAATATGAATTTGGTGCAACTGACCACATCCAGTTTTATTAAAAAGGATGCTGACATTAAAAAGGAGTGAAATTCAGACTACCAGTGCTCCTCAACCAGTGGCTCCGGAGTCACATGTGGCAGCTGAAGATATTACTGTGTACTTATAGCACCAAGGATATTATAGTAATGCTAGAATTTAGCACAATACCTAGGGCAAAAACGTATTACTGGCAGTTAAACCCAGACATATCCCCATTTTCACCCAGGCAGCCCCTCTGACTTGAGCATCGGAGCAGTTCATGCTCCGATGCTCTCCTTTGCCCTGCGCTAAATCACGCAGGGCAAAGGCATTTTCTGGAGTTCAGGTGACGAACCGGGCTCTCCATAGGGCTGCCAGGCGGAGGCTTCAGCCCAGCAGTGACGTCACCGGCACTGATGGGCGGGATTTAGCACTGTCCTAGTGTGTAAAACGGCTAGGGCAGCGATAAAGCACGCCCATCAGAGCCAGTGACATCACTGAACACACTGCTGGGCAGAAGACACCGCCCGGCAGTGTGTTATTGTAAATAAAAAAGCCCTTGCCCTGCGCAATCCAGCGCAGGGCGAGCATCGGAGCATGAAATGCTCAGATGCAATCGGGGGGCTGCCTGGGTAGAATTGTGGGTATGCCCGGGTTTAGCTCTGAACCCGGACAACCCCTTTAACACTAGGATAAAAGCCATAACAAAAGGTTTTATTATATTTGAAAGTGGCTCCTAACTTACAAAAGGTTGGGGACCTGTGGACTTATATAATCAGCAAAGAACTCACTTGTAAACATCCTGACAAATGTTGTCACTGCTCATCTACTGAAGCAATGGCAAATCATGGCTAATGTAGAAAAAAAGACCAAAATAAAATATAATTTTTTTGTTACCGTCCAGGTCTCTTTGTCATAACTTCCTTCAACCACAACCTCTGGCCGGCCTCCCACACCAGTCATGCGTCTGAATAAACCATAGGAATTGACTAGCTGGTAACCATCCACTTTCTTAAACATCCGATTCACAGATGGCCAAAGTTGACCATTTGATTCAAAATCTATGTATGTATAGGGTACCTAAAAAACACAGGGTAAATTAGTAACAGTTTATAAGGCTGAAAAAGACATGTCTATCCTGTTCAGTCTGTTATCCTGCAAGTAGAAGGGGAGAAGAAAAAGCAGCAAAAGTGATGCACAAGAAAAATAATAGATGTTCTTATGAGTAGATATAAATTAGTTTTACACGGTAGTGGATCTTACTTCTCAAAAAGTGGCAGAAGTAAAATAATTTTTTAGCATTAAATGGTTGCATATAATTTTGAAACTTTATACCACTACTGATCACTTCTCTCAGATACCTAATATAAAGGACAAACAATACCTAGGCAACACCTAGTGGCCACACTACTGTAACCACTCTGCTATAAAGGGTTTATGTTAGGCAAGTGATTGTGAGAGGTTATAATGCATCATCTGGGCCATGAAATGAGAGAAAAATATAAAAATATCTCTCTCTCTCAATGCATCCGTATGTCTTCCGTTTTTCCCTGAACCATCTATTGAAAATGTTATGCCCAGCCCAATTTTATCTATGTAATTACTGTATATGCCATACGGAAAAACGGAACGGAACAGAAACGGAAACACAACGGAAACAAAAAAACGGAACAACGGATCCATGAAAAACGGACCGCAAAACACTGAAAAAGCCATACGGTCGTGTGCAATAGGCCTCACAGTACAGACCAAAAGTTTGGACACACCTTCTCATTCAAAGAGTTTTCTTTATTTTCATGACTATGAAGATTGTAGATTCACACTGAAGGCATCAAAACTATGAATTAACACATGTGGAATTATATACATAACAAAAAAGTGTGAAACAACTGAAAATATGTCATATTCTAGGTTCTTCAAAGTAGCCACCTTTTGCTTTGATTATGGCTTGGCACACTCTTGGCATTCTCTTGATGAGCTTCAAGAGGTAGTCACCTGAAATGGTCTTCCAACAGTCTTGAAGGAGTTCCCAGAGATGCTTAGCACTTGTTGGCCCTTTTGCCTTCACTCTGCGGTCCAGCTCACCCCAAACCATCTCGATTGGGTTCAGGTCCGGTGACTGTGGAGGCCAGGTCATCTGGCGCAGCACCCCCATCACTCTCCTTCATGGTCAAATAGCCCTTAGACAGCCTGTCCTGTTGAAAAATAAAATGATGGTCCAACTAAACGCAAACCGGATTGAATAGCATGCTGCTGCAAGATGCTGTGGTAGCCATGCTGGTTCAGTATGCCTTCAATTTTGAATAAATCCCCAACAGTGTCACCAGCAAAGCACCCCCACACCATCACACCTCCTCCTCCATGCTTCACGGTGGGAACCAGGCATATAGAGTCCATCCGTTCACCTTTTCTGCGTCGCACAAAGACACGGTGGTTGGAACCAAAAATCTCAAATTTGGACTCATCAGACCAAAGCACAGATTTCCACTGGTCTAATGTCCATTCCTTGTGTTCTTTAGCCCAAACAAGTCTCTTCTGCTTGTTGCCTGTCCTTAGCAGTGGTTTCCTAGCAGATATTCTACCGTGAAGGCCTGATTCACACAGTCTCCTCTTAACAGTTATTCTAGAGATGTGTCTGCTGCTAGAACTCTGTGTGGCATTGACCTGGTCTCTAATCTGAGCTGCTGTTAACCTGCAATTTCTGAGGCTGGTGACTCGGATGAACTTTTCCTCCACAGCAGAGGTGACTCTTGGTCTTCCTTTCCTGGGGCGGTCCGGATGTGAGCCAGACTGCACTTGGGGACACCTTCAAAGTTTTCCAAATTTTTGGGACTGACTGACCTTCATTTCTTAAAGTAATTATGGCCACTCGTTTTTCTTTACTAAGCTGCTTTTTTCTTGCCATAATACAAATTTTAACAGTCTATTCAGTAGGACTATCAGCTGCGTATCTACCAGACTTCTCCACAACGCAACTGATGGTCCCAACCCCATTTATAAGGCAAGAAATCCTACTTATTAAACCTGACAGGGCACACCTGTGAAGTGAAAACCATTTCAGGTGACTACCTCTTGAAGCTCATCAAGAGAATGCCAAGTGTGTGCCAAGCCATAATCAAAGCAAAAAAGGTGGCTACTTTGAAGAACCTAGAATGACATATTTTCAGTTGTTTCACACTTTTTTGTTATTTATATAATTCCACATGTGTTAATTCATAGTTTTGATGCCTTCAGTGTGAATCTACAATTTTCATAGTCCTGAAAATAAAGAAAACTCTTTGAATGAGAAGGTGTGTCCAAACTTGATTATATTTTTTTATTTTACGGAAAGGTGGGCGATTTATTTATTTTTCTGAACAATTACGGATTTTCTACACTCATTAATTATTCTGAATTTCTCATATCTTATGTTGGCCTGCCACTTTCTGGCCAAAATAAGAATTGCAGCTTTCATGCCCTGGGTCTCTTCAGTGAGATCCAACGCGTTGAAATCAATTACTGTCATCCTCACTGGCCGCAGAGGATGCCAGTCGCTCTTTGAAACAGCGGAGACCCGCTGGCCATGCATACACGAGTGGGCGCCATTTTTGCCCATCGTTCCAGCGCTGTTCATATACAGGTCTGGTAGCGAAGGGGTTAAAGGGGTTGTCCGGCTTAGAGCTGAACCGGGACACATCCCCGTTTTCACCCAGGCTGGCCCTCTGATATGAGTATCCGAGCATTTCATGCAATTTTTGGCTGTGGCCACAACCAAGGTGTAGCCCACACCTCACTAAACCAGATACACACACACAAAAAAAAAAAAAAAAAAAAAAAAGAAGAAGTGCTCAAAAAGTTTTTTTATACAAATTTTTGCAAACATTTTGGACTAGGTGGCTGACTCCAGGTACCATTGCTAATTTTGAATTAGCAAAGTGACAGTGTTTATTTTATCAATTTTACAAGTAAACAGCAAGAAACAGGTCTCACTGCTGAGGTTACACTCACCAGGCTGATAGTAAACATCCCAACTGTAGCAATGGAGAAAACAACCCATTGTATTGTAGCCCAGAGCTTCCAGAACTGTCCTCGTACAGCTGCACTCCTGAGGAAACAAAAAAAAATAAAAAATAAAAAAAAATTTTTTTTTTTTTAGGTGTGCGGAGAAAATGGCTGTACGTCTTATAAATCGAATACTAGCGAGCGCTTCCTTTATGGAAGCGCTCACTAATATGCTTTAGGGTTGCACCGGGTTTTACTATTTAACGATACTAGGCTGCCATGCTGCGCATCCTAGTATCAGTTAGAGAACATGGCACACGCCGCTCTCAGCGCACACCATGTTCTCTTCACTAGCACAGTGGAGAATGAGGGAGTCCCGCCCTACTGTGACGCAGCTGCCGCTACCACCAATGGGGAGATAGCAGGGGGGAGGAGGAGGGGAGGGGCTGTGGCAACTGTGCCACTAATGAATGTAAAACATTAATTCAAGTATAGGAGGCAGCGGGTGCCAGCGGCGGTATGACATACCCGGCCTCAATAACAGGACATGCGATCCAGAAATTACCCCTGAGGTGCCACACATAAGGGGTTAATTGCCAAGGTTCGGCGGATCACATGCCTTGTTATTGAAGCCGGGTGCGTCATACTGCCACCGGCACCCACACTGATGGATGGGTCATCAGTATGAAAATCTCGGAAAACCCCTTGGAAGGGGTTGTCTCACTTGAGCAAGTGGCATTTATCATGTAGAGAAAAAGTTAATACAAGCCACTTACTAATGTATTGTGATTGTCCATATTGCCTCCTTTGGATTCATTTTTCCATCATATTATACACTGCTCATTTCCACCCCTTTAAAGGGAACCTGTCACTGGGATTTTGTGTATAGAGCTGAGGACATGGGCTGCTAGATGGCCGCTAGCACATCCGCAATACCCAGTCCCCATAGCTCTGTGTGCTTTTATTGTCTAAAAAACGTATTTGAGACATATGCAAATTAACCTGAGAGGAGTCCTGTACGTGAGATGAGTCAAGGACAGGACTCATCTCAGGTTAATTTGCATATGTATCAAATCAGGTTTTTTTAGACAATAAAAGCACACAGAGCTATGGGGACTGGGTATTGCGGATGTGCTAGCGGCCATCTAGCAGCCCATGTCCTCAGCTCTATACACAAAATCCCAGTGACAGGTTCCCTTTAAGTACAGGTACATGGGCTCTTTTCCACCCAATTTGCATTTTTATAAAACTTTTTTTTTGTTATTTTTTTATTTTATTTAATTTTTTTTTGGGGGGGGGGGGGGGGGGGGAAGAAGGAGAGATAATGAACATTCTCCAAATAAAGGCATATTTGAAAACAGCTATAGCAGAGTTAGAGTGCCATACGAACAGTTAGAAATGGTCTAATGAGGTGACAGGTTCCCTTTATTTGAAATCTTACTGCCTTACTTCCCATAGTGACAATATTCTGCAGTAGCTCAGAACAGTACTAAACAGAACACATGCAATGCTTACCTGTACATCCCTTTAAGAATCTCCCAACCAAGAGATACAGCTCCCAGCCAAATAGAGGGAAATGTGAGCATGCGGAGCCACTTCAGGAAATCATGGTACGTAAATGCTATAGAAATAAATAAAACCATATCATATTTGACCAGATATTCATATAGAGAAATAAAAGATGTAAGGTAATACTTTCAACACAATTTAAAATTGTTTTATGGCACAATCCAGCATACCACAACATATATTCATTCCAACTGTTTTGACAATTGGAAGTGGCTAGCCTGTCAATATAGCTTAAGCCAGATTTATCAACTGAGACTTTAAAAAAAAAGTCTCAGAATTGTAAATAAGGTGTAGTGTAACAATTGGAGCAACGTGTCAAGGCGTGTGGCAAGAAGGGTAAAAAGCTGCAAATGAAAGTGCACCATAGTTAGCAACTTTTCTATGCCATAAATGTAGAGTAAAAACACCAGTAGATCTGCCCCAGTGTTACAAGGCACTCACCAGTGTTAGATTCCACATGATACTTTTCCAAGTTTATTTGTAGCTCAAAGTATTTTACAGTCCAGAACCCTAGCAAACCAAATACCAGGAGATCGAAGAGCACAACCAAAGACTGCATGGAGAACCCACGGCCTGCAAACACAAGTACATAATAAAGAATAAGTACAGTTCTAAATAAGATTTTATAGATGATATTATATATAAATATAATACGATTATAAATATATAATAAGATGTGTGTTTTTTTTTTTGGGGGGGGGGGGGGGCATTTCTCTCTCTCTTTGGGGAGAGAGCACCTTAGTCGCCGTGAGGAGATTTATAAGCCAGTACTCTCTGGGCTGCACTGACGAGAGCCAATCACCCTGAAACAGCTGTCTGCAGATGAGGTGCTGGCTTATTTAATATCAGTCATGTCTCAAGGGCTATTTAAGGGGTTGGACTGACTTACATCTGGTGGCATCAGAGGCAGAACTTATTTGCATCCCTATTCTTGTTAGCATGTAGTCCCAGTCAAAAACAAACAGGAGATTTCTGACCCACATATTGTGGGCATAGTCTAGCTTTTAGCAGGAATGGACATACAGATGCTGAAAGCAAATCCGTTCCGCAATTTGTCCTATACTTGGTTACAAAAATGCAGACCTCGGACCCATCAATGGGTCAGTGAAAAAACACAGCTTGCAAAATACATACGGTCATGTGCATGAGGCCTAACAGTAATCATGTTTTACTAATCCTGGAGAACACCATTAAAGTGATTGTCCAGATAGAAATGAAAAATCATATCCAGAAAGTCTCACTGCACCGTTTCGATTGTGATCAAAAAGAGCTACGAAGGAGAGACATCCTGCGGCTTGGATGGGGACCTATTCACTTAAATGGGGTGACAAAAGATGCGGACAGAACTCCATGTGCCGTTTGCATCCGTTGCTCCGTTCTGCTACCCCACAAAAATGATAGATGTTCTATCCTTGTCTATCTTGTATTTTATGGACCAGAAAATGCATTTCTATAATTTTTATTTTTATCACCATACTCTAACCCTCATAATTTTGTATATTTAAAGCAGTTGTCTCACTTCAGCAAAATGGCATTCATCATGTAGATGAAGTTAATACAAGGCACTTACTAATGTATAGTGATTATCCATATTACAGGATTCACTTTTCCATCACATTATACACTGCTTGTATCCAGGAGTTCTGACCAACCTACAATCCTGCAACGGTGGCCGTGCTTGTATTAACCTTGTCTACATGATAAATACCATTACCTGAAGTGAGACAACCTCTTTAAAAAGGGGTTATCCAGTAATATATAAGGATGACCTATCCTCACATCATTATCAGATGTTCAGAGGTCCAAGTCCCAGAAACCCCCGCCCATAAGCCAATACAGGGAGTCGCCATGCTCACCAGAGCATCTCTCCCAAGCACAGCGCTGTACACAGTGAATGGAGCTGATCTGCACCTCGGCCATGTGAACGATGTACAGTGATATCCTAGGAAAAGGCTGCTACACTCACTGAGAGCCAGACTAACAGCTGATCAGCGGGCGCAGGTCATCAATATTTATTACTGGATAACCCATTTAAGTCTACGGAGCTGTGTGGGTACTTATTTTTTGTGGGACAGTCTGTCGTTTTTGCTCATACCATTTTGGGGCGAGTATGAGTTTTTTCTTTTATCAGTTACGGGAAATGGGAAAACTATTTTTATATTTTAAATAGTATGTATGTTTTCTTTTCTATTTGGTAATGGAAGTTGATCCATTACTCAATATACAGGGTGGGCCATTTATAAGGATACACCTTAATAAAATGGGAATGGTTGGCGATATTAACTTCCTGTTTGGGGCACATTAGTATATGTGAGGGGGGAAACTTTTCAAGATGGGTCGTGACCATGGCGGCCATTTTAAATCCAACTTTTGTTTTTTCAATAGGAAGAGGGTCATGTGACACATCAAACTTATTGGGATTTCAGTATATTCCAATTAAGCTGCCATCTGCAGGTCTGTATTGGAATATACTTGCTGGAGGCTCCGATGCCCATCATTACCAGGCAAGAGCTTCCCCTATCTTAGCAAGAGAAAGCTGCTACCAGCGCGGGAGCGCAATGCTCCAGCATTATCACCACTCAGATGCTGTAGTTACATTTGACCACAGTATCAGAGGGGGTTAAACATCTGCGATAAGTGTTATCACCGATTAGAGACATTAGCCCAGGGTGTCTCCTGTGGGAACCAGCAGGCACCTGGTGGCTATGGTGTGTGCTCTGTTGCAGAGTGGGCACCATCTTTAAAGACCGGGCTTCCATTGTGCATTTACAGCGGCAGTCAAGAAGTGTTTAAAGCAGTCTTGTTTTAAAGAGTTGGATAACAATGGGAGTCTGACCATCAAAAAACGCACAAGCAAACTAATTGTACATATGTATCGATCGCTTTTCAAAATAACCGATTTTGATGCCAAACTTTTTAGCATCACATTCAATTTTTGGCACATGTATGATCAGGCTTTTAACTCTGCAGTGTATGCATGCCAGAATAAGAAAAACAAGGGACACAAGATATGCACAGGCACACACGATGACAATGGTTTCAAGTTGTCACCTTTCTGCTGTCCTTTCCTTCCTTTCGGGACAGATTTCAAGTGCTGGTCATCCAGCAGAGAAAAGCAAAGAACCAGGGTCAGCAGGTTAAAGAAATTGTAATTCCCAGTAAGTACGATCAGCACCTGCAGCACAACCTAAAAATGAAAAGAAACTACAATTACCAAAGAAATATGTAAAATTCTATAATTTCAAGATACATTCTAACTTGTTTGATAAAAGAGCAAATGTGCTTGATTGTAGCTTTATTCCATTGCATTAGATTCAACAGAACGATGGGTCTGCAGCATAGTACATTTAAAATTAAAAGCGCTGAACAGCGGTTCTAGGTACAGTCAGACTTGTATGCGCGTCAATGGACTGGGAAATACTGGAGACATCTGTTTGCATCATGCAGAAGGTCAAGTCAAAATCCTGGAAAGTTACTTGAACACGAACACTTCTATACTGAAGACAATGAACAGCACTTCTACATCGCAGACAAATGTATAGAGTATCACAAGTGGCTGGAAGATCATACTGTAAATTAAAGGGGTTTTCTGAGAGTAAGATACTGATAACCTATCCTCAGGAGTTTTTTTTTATTTTTATTTTTTTTGTTAATCAGATCATTTTTTTTATTAACAATTTTTCAATATACATAAAGAAAAAGAACCCATCAGAAGATAGAAGGATGAGTACATACAATCCCATTGGACTTTCAGAAAGTTATCCAGACATTTTCATAAATAACATCGAGCTTACAATAATAAAAGCACATGATAGCGATATACCCCTTCAATTGTAGTAAAGAATGATATTGAATAATCCGCCCCTATCCCAACCCCCCCCCCCCCCCCCCCCCGGCTGGGACACACACCTATATCGAGAACGAGGCCCCGCAACCCGCAAGTGAAGGATGCGCAGCTGCCCTCCAATCATTTTCTATGGGGCAGGCATGTATAGGTAAATATTTTATATAATATATAATATACACACATACATACATAATGCATATCCTAGCAATATGCCCTCATTGTCTATGATGAGACAACCCCTTTAAGGGTTTATCGGCAAATTGTGGACAATAGGACAGGTTCTATTTTTTTTTTTTTCTGGAGCCGCGGACCGGAAGATCGGGGGCACGCTCTGGAAATGCGGATGCGGACAGCACACTGTGTTGTCCGCATCCATTCCTGCCCCATAGAGAATGAATGGGACTGCACCCGTTCCGCAAATTTGCGGAACGGATGCAGACCCATTCTGCAGACGTGTGAATGGACCCTAAGTGTAGGATGTCCCACCAACTTGTCAGAGAGACCACCATGCTCCAGTAGGGATACAGGAGATTAATTTTCTATAATGTGGGCTATCAGCCATGCGGATGCATTATCCCCAGGAATCCTCCCCACCCCCTCAGCTGTTGCATCCGTAAGGCAATAAAATATAGCCATTGATTAGGAATAGAGAGACCCCTTGCATCTTTTTCTCTTTGTAAAGTATCCAGCCGGATTCTGGCCAAAAGCTTTGACAGCATCCATGGATAGTATGGCCCAATCTCCTGCTGATTCTGACCGCCTCTGAATGTTAGGAAATAGCCATCTAAGGTTAATTGAGGTAGATCAGGCATAAAACTCACTATATATAATGGTCGAGATAACTGCATTTCTAACTTATTCGCTAGGACGTTCACCAGTATCTTAACATCAGACGTCAGGTCCTTCCCAGGCTTTGGCAATACAACTATTATTGCCTCTTTCATAGAAGCAGGTAGTTCTCCTTTTTGAAGGGAGTCGTTAAACACAGATAGCGACTGTGGTAGTAATAGAGTGCCATCTTTTTTAATGAACTTCACAGGTAAACCATCCAACCCGGGAGCTTTTTCATTCGGGAATGATTTAAGGACCACCTCTAGTTCGGTCAACGAGAGATTGGTCTAAGTAAGCCGCATGCTCCACCGAAAGACACAGGGTAACGATCCCAGCAAGGTAGTCTGCAATATTTTGGGAGTACACTGCTGACTTAGATTGGTATAAAGTTTTATAGTACACATGGAATACCGCCAGAATATCAGAGTCTGTCGTGACCAAAGATCCATCAGTTCTCTGGATGGACAGAATTTTTGATGGACCATTTTGTGCCCAAACAATCCTGGCCAACAGTCTGCCAGAACTCTCCCCAGCCTCAAAGTATTTTTGCTTAAGGAAAAAGTGCATCAGCGATATGGAGTAGATGTTACTTTAAGTCTGTCTGCGCCGTCATTAACGACGTCTCATGCTTACTCGAGGGGTGTTCAACAAATCTCTTTTCCGATTCCATGACTAGGTCCTAGAGCTTTTTAAGAGTTTCTCTGGACCTTGTTTTATGGAGACTAATCTGCAGGATGTATAGTCCACGGATAAATGCCTTGCAGGCATCCCACACTACTCCCATAGGTGCCAATCCCTTTATTATTAGTAATGAATTTCCAGATCTCCTCCGCGATACCCTCCCCACCATCTTCAGCCAAAAAAGGGTTAAGCCTCAACGTACCAACTCCGAAAAGGTCTCCTTACATCCAACTGGAGCACTACATGTATAGGGAAATGATCGGATAAGCTTCTCAGCAGATATGCAACAACCACCACCAAAAGACAACATATCCGGGATCCTATAGCCAGGTCAATCCTAGTGAGGGAATGGTGAGAGCTGAAAAAACATATATCCGGATTCCTCACTCGCCAGATATCTTGCAAATCCAGCTCTCGTAGTACAATGGCAATATTTGTGTCTGTTCGCACCCGACCCTTCCATCCTGTCCAACCTTGCAGACGGACAAGTATTAAAATCACCTAATATTAAAATAGGACATGGAGGTAGCTCCTCAACGTATGCCATTATCTCTTTCAAAACTTCACCACTGTAGGCAGGAGTGATATACACCGCAACTAGGACAAAGGAGGAGTGATAACAGGTACAACGCAAGCACACATATCTACCCATAGAAATTATACGAGACGAGTGACATAAATGGTAGAGATTTGTGCACAAGAACACTCACCCCCCTGGAATGCGTGGAGAGTGTTGAGTGATAACAGTGACAAACCCACGGTTTGTGCAACAAGTTAATTGAGGTGGGGGATCAGGTTGATAATGCTGCAGTGCTAGGAACACCGCAGCGCGTTTTGCTGCCTCTCCCAGTCAGCCATAGTCTGCATGGTAGTAAATCATGCCAGAAGAATTATCTTGAGAACTCTGGTGCTCCGACTGCCCTCCCACCCGAAGCCAAATTATTAATGTACCCGCCTCCTCGCTAGTCCTACCCAATCCCCAACCCCACATAAACAGATTCATTTTTCAAAAATGCGTTTCACAAAAATAAAATAAAAAAAATTACACATGGGCAAAAAACATTTTTAATAAACAATAAGCAAAGTTGCTTCTCTAACCTGCCTCCTATATATTAGAGCAGGGATCTTAAACTGCAGCCCTCCAGCTGTTGCAAAACTACAACTCCCAGCATGCCCGGACAGCCTACAGGTATCAGCCTACAGCAGGGCATTGTGGGAGTTGTAGTTTTGCAACAGCTGGAGGGCCGCAGTTTGAGATGCCTGTATTAGAGTCTGCAGTGTACAGCAGTTGAGCAAACCTTGCATTATATAGCTACGGCCTGAATGGTCTAAGGCAAACATATATACTCTAGCAGAAGTATCCTACCTCTTCTGAACCAATAATAAAGTATTAGTACAATTCTATCATAGATATAATATTGCAAAGTTAAATCTCATTTAGAAGGCAAGAGAAAAAGGGTAGAAAACAAAAACAATATATTGCACTTATCAGCAGGGCTGTGGAGTCTGAGTCAATTTTGGGTACCTGGAGTCGGAAAAAAATGAACCGACTCCGACTCCTACTAAATTTAAATTGGAATAAAAATAAATAAAAAAAAAGCAAGTTTAAATGTCCGAATTCATAAACAGTTATAATTAATGACTTCTCTACTGTAAGAATAAAGGCCAATGCATGCAGTGCCTCACGTAACCGCAAAACAAACGCGTTCAGTGATGTGAAGAAGCATGCTTTTCATATGTTTCACTATATGGCACGCAATGCACAATTAGGAGGGGCAATACATATACTTTCCATTGTGTTGTGTTCTGATGTTACAGGGAACACAATGCCCATGGTTTACCTAGCCTCTCACTGATAAGGGATTAAGTAAATATGTGTTTTGCAGGACTAGAGACACTTGTATAAGTGAAGGGAATGGAGGGTCAATAGTTCAAGACTGAAGCTGTAAACCATTGGAAAAACTGCTGTCATTCAGCTAAGGCTATAAAACGTGTAAACTCAGAATGTTATCTTAAACTTTAAACATGACTATGGGTTTCTACTAGGGAAATCATGTTTTAAAATAAATGTCCCTTCCTGGATCCTCCCACTGCCCTATCTTCAGCAGAAGATCAGCACACAAAGGAGAAGGCAGCAGCTTCTGCCCAACTACCTCTCTGTGCTAGAAGAGCTTAGAAGAACTTCTTTCTTTCCTTCAAGGAATGTATAAAATACATTCGCATATTAAATACAGAGGAGTCGGAGGTACAAAAAACTGAGGAGTCTGAGTCGGAGCATTTATCTACCGACTCCACAGCCCTGCTTATCAGGCACGTCCTTTGACCCAGGCAGGATCCACAAAAGTCTCAGGAACTTGTAGGCAGTGTTAGCTGACGCTTTAAAAGAGCGTTCATTGGTTTCCACCCACTGCGCCGCATCCATCTGCGTTTCAAATATGCAGACGTCTCCATGTGCCACCACTCGCAGCTTGGCCAGATATAACATAGAATATGGAATCTCCAAGTCCCAGAGACGGCGTTTCACATTCTGGAACTTCACTCTTCTGCGCTGAAGCTCAGCAGAAAAATGGATACTCTATTTCCATTGATTAGGAGATCAGGGTGGTCTTGGCTTTACGGAGGATAGTATCTTTGTCCCTAAAGTCCAGTAACTTCATCAAAATTGGGCGAGGCGGGGCGCCCTGGTGATGGAGCACGAAATGGCACCCCAAGTGCCCTTTAAATGGCAAACACACGAGACAGAGTCCTTGACGAATTTAAGGGTTAATCTTCAAAAAACACCACTGGGTCAGATCCCTCAGCCTTTTCCGGGACCCCAATCACCCTGAGATTATTTCTGCACAACCTATTTTCCAGGTTGTCGGTTTTGGACATCAGTAAAAGACACATTATGTATAATTCTGCCAAGATCTCTTCACTGGGGGTAGCTGATCCTCAATAGTGCTTACTCGGTCTTCCACTTCTTTAATCCTTTCATTCACCTGCCTGATGAGGGAGACATTTTCTTGTAAGCTGTCCATATTGGTATTAAGAATATGTAGCTGCTGCGATGTTTCACAGCAGTGAAGATATCTTTGATAGTGGGCTCATCTCCAGGAGCAACAGCGTTCTCCAACTCCATGGATGTAGCTGATGCCTCAGATGCTGGGGTGTCTTCCTGCATATCTTGCCCCCTTGCTGATTGCGAAGCGGCCATTTGGGGGGCCACATTGGCCTTTTCAGAACTTCCAGTAATGTCTGGTACGGGCTCCCCTAAGGGGTGTACAGGGGTGTGGACCATTGGTGTCGGAGGGGGCACAGAAGAGGAGCGTGCATATCTACGCAGACAGGCCGAGAACTCCGCCGCAACGCCATCTAGCCTCGCAGTTGCTGGAGGCCCGACATCTCTTTGCTCCCTCTCCTCCTTTCCTCTGGTAGTCATGTTGGCACCGGAGGAAGCCGCACAGTACAGGAAAGCTGCCCAGAGTCCGTATAAGTGGTAAGTGACGCTGCAGACTTTTGGATGTTGAAGGATTGTATGGAAGCAGCACGGGAGCCTCTCGGCGCTGTGTCCTCTAACATGCCCGACCAGGCCACCCCCATTTAATTGAATGAGCCTGGGTTGCACTACAAAGCACAGCCACTATACAATAAATGCAACTGTGCTTGATATGTTTGAGGAGGCAGCAGTGCCAGCTGATTGGTTGTGGAGTCACGTGTCAGAAATCAAACAGATCAGATGTCGATAATCTACCACGAAGACAGGTCACCAATATCAAAAACTTTCAGAAAAACACGTTGAAAGAAATGTAAAATCTGATCAGTAATTCAATGATAAAGCTACAAAAAGACTATGGAGGCGCAGATTGTGGTGCAAAGCTTATTTATGCCATAATCTGTGACTTTTCCCTGTTTACGCCAGGTCCCAAAAAAAAAAAAAAAAAAAAAAAAAAAAAGGGAGTCATGTGGGTGGGGAAGGGGATGGGCCAACAGGCCTGTCTCATTTATCATTTTATACACCTGTTTTAGTCATAGAAAGTGATCTAAATTTGCGCCAGCAAGGAAGCTGGTGTAGATTTAGACACGCGGTGGATGCACCAAAAGTTATGTACAGGACCGCGCCTCTTCATAACTTCGGTGGATCGACTGCCACATATAGGGGTAAGACCAGCATCTAAAAAGCCGGTCTTAAATGTTTCATTGAACTCGTAATTATTTTAAAGATAAACTTTAGAAGGAAGTAAAAATGTATGTCCATATTTTGCTTTGTATGTTTTAATTGTTAAAAGTTTAATAAAAAAAAACAAGGTATGTCCAACAACTAAATTCTGTTGCTTTTCCTTTGCCAGACAGGAGTGGGACCTTAAATTATAAGGATACAAAGTGAAATTTTCACGCAACAATCTGCATCCTACCGTTTTCAGTAAGAATACGTGCCGTCATATATGTCTTTGGATTTTTTTAGGAAATGTTTTGAAATCCGTGACATTTCACATTACATGTCAAAAATACAAATCAACGTGCAGTTGTTACCTGAGAATAAAATGAGAAGAGACGAAGCCTTCTTGAGGGAAGGAAGAAAAGCCATGGTAGCCCAATTTCTATCACATAGGTGGCAACCACAGACAGCTTCTGGACCCACACAGGAAGCTGATGAGCATACCAAGCAGCCGGAGTTGGAATACACTGTGTCTCATAGTGGTAAGTTAGAGCTAGAAGAGAAGACAACACACTTAATATGTCAACTTATTAACTGCGCAAAGTGGTCCATGTGTACCAGACATTAGCCAAGCTCACCCACATTCATAATTAAGTGATTTTCTAGCCATGTACTGCATGCCTACTATGTAAAAGAATAGGACATGTCTCTCTTGGCATCTATGCTCCTTTCAGCAATTCTACCAAGGAGAACATGTAGAAGCATGTTAATATATGCAGAAGCAGTTAGCGCATATGCTTGCAAACAGTCACAATTCAAAGGAAAAGGTTGTGTTCACCCACTTCTAAATTAGAATAATGTCATTTGACACCTGTGAGCACAACCTTAGGGATAAGATAAGAATCTTCCAAGGTGGAAGGCAATTACCTGCCTTTGCTCTGTAAAGCAGCAAGGAGAAGCCGATTGTTGGTTCAGTTGAGGTGAAGCTCTGCATTTACATGCAGCAATCTCCTCAACAGTATGAGGGATGGCTGCTGCTATCGCTCGTCCCATACAAATTAAATTGTTCCTGGGCAGCAGAGTTTGTTTAGACAGCAAGATCTGCTGCCTGGGAAGGATGATTGAGGGGTCTGCACTTCTGATCATTTCACCCGATGAACGACTGTTTCGCTCATACATCGGGTGATCTGTGGCACCTTTACATGGGCAGATTATAGGGAACAATCTCTGACACAATAGAAAACATCCTCCATTGATTTTCAGTGGTGTTCAAGACGGATCTGTCTTGGCTATGTTAAAGATAATAAAAACGGATTCGTTCTGAACAGATCCATGACGGATCTGCACCAAACGCGAGTGTGAAAGTAGCCTTTGTCAGCTGTTAGAAGAGGCCTAAAACTCAACAGTGTCTTCCAAGGCCAGTGACATCACTGAACATTGGTCACATGACTTAGGTGCAACTCAGTCAATGGGGCAGAGCTTCAATACCAAGCACTGCCACAATACAGCGCTGTCCTTGGAAATCTGCACTGCTCACCAGAGCTTCAGTGAGCGCAGCGGCTCCCTATAACAGCTGATGCTGGGACTTGTACCCCTGCTGATGTAATAATGATGACCTATGCTGAGGATAAGTCATTATCTTTTCCAGGATAACCCCTTTAATACATCCCCCCCCCCCCCATGTGTTAAAACCCCTCTTACTGTGGACTCACAAGTGGCGGATTTGGTATTGTGGATTTTCATGCTGCAGATCTGCAGAGTTGTCCAGTACCAGTAAAGTGGATGAGATTTTAAAACAGCTCATCAACACTGCAGAAAAAAAATCCAATGCAAATGGACCAGAAGTGCAGATCTGAAATGTGCCGTGTATAAGTTTATACTGGAGGTCTGCATCGTCCGGGTAAAATTTATAGTAAATTCTACGGCAAACAGTTCTGTATTATGCCTTGTGTGATGTGTTCTCCCCAGTGACATGTATTCAGGACAGCTGCAGTGCATCTATGGAACTAAACATATTGGCTGATAAATATTCATAAGGTGTTCTGCCCCTGTCAAGAATATAAGATTTACTAGCAGATTAGTTGGCGATATGATGTTACTGCAGCTCCAGCTTTGTGATTTATTCAGGCAGGAGTTGACCTGTTGGTGCAGATTTACTAATGAAATGCAGCAGTAATGTGAAGTACACACCATGCGCCACATTTATTACACTTAAACATGGGCCCCCGTTATGATTGGCGGGGGCCACAGTGGTCAGTCCCCCGCCAATAAAACTCCTTTCCAATAACTGCCACGTGTAAAGATGGCAGAGATCACAGTCAGGTGACTGCAACTTTCATGTGGCACCTTAGATCATTGCTCGTCGAGAGCATATAGCCTTGTGTAAACAGGTAACATGCTGCAGCCTAAAACAGACAAGACCTAGGGAAAATAAAGTAACACATTTTCTCACCAGTAAGTCCCCACCATGTTGGACACCGACTTGTTAGTTTCACAACTCCAGAGGCAAACATAAGCCTAAAAAGCAGCCATCGAATAAGCCAGAAAGTGATGCCGTCATGGGCACTCCAGACATTCATCTTTGAGCGCAAAAGATGCATTGGGGCTACCAATATTGCCAGGAATCCCGTTTCCAGTAACAGGCTGTCCCTAAAAATAAAGCACAGATAGACATTTTCACAGTGAAGTTCTCCCAATATATGTCCAGAGGCCCATTTATACATTTAGGATATGTGCACCACATTTGAGGTATGAACTGAGACTACTTTAAAGGGAATCCGTCACCTGCTTTTAGCATTTTAAGCTGTCACCATCGCTATGTTCACTAATGTACTTTATTTCCTGCAGTCTTCTTACTTTATTTCGTTTTGTCATTTTGATAAAAAAGTCCTTTTTCTGATATGCTAATGAAGCTCCAAGGTGCCCAGATGGGCGTTTTTTTCCTCTCTGGTGCCCAGTGACACCCCACCTGCAGTGCCTAGCCCGCTTTAAAATTTGTATCCCAAGAACCCCGACAAATGGTTCCGCCCCTGAGCCACGTCATCTTCTACATTCTAGAAATGCCTGTCGGCGGCCAGAAATCTCGCGCAGGTGCAGTACCGCCTGCGGCCTGCGCGATCATCAAGCTCCTGAGGCAACAGCGCTCAGATTACGTCACTAGGCATGCGGCGAGCCCAGTGAGACTTTTGAGGCTGTTGCCCTCAGGAGCTTGATGATCGCGCCCGCGCAAGAATTCTGTCCGCCGACAGGAAGAACGGGGCATTTCTAGAAGGTAGAAGATGACGTGGGGAGGGGGCGGAACCGTTTGCTGGGGCTGTGGGAGGTTATTTGAGGATCAGGAGGCGTTCTTGGGATTAAAGCAGGCTGGGCACTGCAGGGGGGGGGGGGGGGGGACTCTGGGCACCTTGGAGCTTCATTAGCATATAGAAAAAGGACTTTATCAAAATGACAAAACGAAATAAAGTAAGAAGACGACTGCAGGAAATAAGGTACTTTAGTGAACATGGCAATGTTGAAAGCTTAAAATGCTAAAAGCAGGTGACAGATTCCCTTTAAAAGGCATGTGCACATGAGCTTTAGAAGCTCAGTCAAGGGCCTTCAGTGCAGATTCTGCCAAAAAAATAAAATAATTTTTTTTTTTTTATAAAAAATGTGGACACCCGAATGCACACCGAACAGACCCTTTATAGTCTGTTGTGCTCCACTGGTTTCAGTTATGTGCCCAATTCAGCACTTTTGCTATTTTTGTTGTTCTTCTAAAGGAGCAGAACAAAGGAAATAACTAGTGGTGATGTGAACCTAATAGATAAAATGAGCTACACAGACATGTAGGGGTAACATTTATCAAGACTGGCGTTTTAGAAGCCGGTCTTAATAAGCCCCTGTGCTGGGGGTGGATCACTGAAGTTATTTATGGGCAGCGTGGTGGCTCAGTGGTTAGCACTGGGGTACTAGGTTTGAATCCGACTAAGGACAATATCTGCATGGAGTTTGTATGTTCTCCCTGTGTTTGGGTGGGTTTCCTCCTACACTCCAAAGACATACTGATGGGGAACTTACATTGTGAGCCCTATTGGGGACAACTTGATGCTAATGTCTGTAAAGCGCTGCAGAATATAGCAGTGCTACATAAGGCCACATTCACACTTGCATTGTTGTTTTCCATTTCCGTTTAGTCCCCATGCATTCTGAACGGAAAGAGATCCGGTCAGGATATATTTCAATTCCGCTTCCTAGCCGTCTTACAATTAGACTATTTTCTACGCTTAAACCAGGCGTAGAAAATGATAAATGAGGCAGGCCGACCCGTTCCCTGCCCACTTTTTTAGACTTGGCACGAGCAGAAAATAGGTTGGAGATTCTGCCGCACCATGGTGTGCGACAATCTGCGTCAGATATACGCTACAAAAGCGGAGTATATCTGGTCATAATTGACCCCTGTAGAACAGTTAATACTTACCATTGGAAATAAAGGAACACCTGTCCAACCTGCAAAACAAGAGTTTTAACTATAAGTCATTATCTACAATATCATATAAAACAGTAGACATTACTTCTATATGACAAGAATTAGTACACATGACAGATGCAAATGTCTGCGATTTAAAATAGTGCTCGCCCAGAGCTCAACCTCCTGAAGTATATATTCTATTTCTATTCATATTCTGCTCACATGAACCATTACTTAGGCTCCTTTCACACGAGCGAGTTTTCCACGCAGGTGCAATGCGTGATCCAAACGCATAGCACCCGCACTGAATCCTGACCCATTTATTTCAATGGGTCCATTTTTTATTTTTTTTTCATGAGAAATGTATTTTAGAGAAGGCTCACCTCTTAAAACAAAAATGGAATAGGTGCACCTACAAAGAAGATTTCACCTAATCTTCAGAAAAAGGTATAACAAACTAAAAGATTTTCCTTTAAAAGTTTTGATACCGATCCCTCTCCTTATGTTCAACTTGAAGCGCTTCAATGTCCCAATCCTATGTTTGATTTCATGGGGTTATACTTCACATACGCATTTCAGAGTTAACTAAGACTCCTTCCTCAGGAGCCACTGAGGAAAGAGTCTTAGTTAACTCCGAAACGCATATGGTGAAGGATAACCGGCAAAACGCAACAAAATCGTGAGTAAAACCTAATGCCGAGTCAGTGTACATAGGTATCTGAGACACCAATAACCTATAAGTGACTATATACTAATAGATTCTATCCGACTATACTGAAGTCTGTTCATTTAATCCCAGCACCGCTGACTGATTTCTATATGGGCGACTTGCTGGATGAATAATGCAATACGTGTATACAGAGTTCTAGACAGTAAATCAAGGAATCCACCAGTACTTATTCCTCTATGGTCTTATTTTATTAATTTCTTTGATATTCGTATATTGATTTTATATGTATCATTTTATAAGTATTGTATAGCATGCTAATATACATGTTTAATAACGATTTTATGTAATATTGTACACAATTTGGTTTGAATAAAATATACTGTTTACATAAATTCCCCATGTGCAGCTGATTGAAGGTGTGCCCTACTATCTTTAAAAAATTTTTTTCCCATGCATCAGTTCTGTGTTGCGTGAAAAACGCAGCATGTTCTATATTCTGCGTTTTTCACACAGCCCTGTCCCCATACAAGTGAATAGGGCTTTAGTGAAAGACGCATTGCATCCGCAAGCAGGTGTGGATGCAGTGTGTTTTTCAACGACAGTTGCTAAGAGATGTTGTTTGTAAACCTTCAGTTTTTTATCACGCGCGAGAAAAACGCATCAAAATGCATTGCACCCGCGTGGAAAAACTGAACAACTGAACGCAATCAGATAAAACTGACCGATAGTGCGAGTTTCACTGAACGCATCCGGACCTAATCCGTCACGCTCGTGTGAAAGAGGCCTTAGAGAATCTGTCACTTGTACTATTCTAACTTATCTGAGGGTAGCAGAAACTGGTGATAGACCCTGATGACATCACTGGATCGCTTACATGAACTGACCCAGGCATTTTCTTAACATCTCTATTATGTTGGGTTCACACACAGGTTTTTATTTGTGATTTTCTGGACTTTCCACAGGATACACAAGTGTTTTGTCTTTTTTTTTTTTTGCTACTGACATTTTTGTTAAGTAGTGTTTTTAGATCTAGATTTTTTTTTTGTCTTTAATACATTGTGCTGAAACTTCGGGTGTTTCTTCTTGCATTTTGACATCCCCTTCTCCATAAGTTAAAAAAAAAAAAAAAAAAGTGGTTCACACAGTTTAGAAACAAATGCTGCTAAAACAACACCATAAAAACAACATGTGGTATAGAGAGAGAAACACAAAAAAATTAAAAAAAATAAAAAAAAATTGGAAAATACGAGAGCCATGTATATAATGTCAATCAGTGGTGGTGGCTAAACTGGATGTTTAGAGGGAGGGAGCACAGAGGATCATTGCAGGCCAGGAGGAAAAAGGAGTAAAGACCCAGCGCCTGGAAGCAGGAAAGTAATCTTCCCTTTACAGGTACGGTCAAGTAAGGGGGTTTGCCAAAATTCCCTCCTATTCCTCAGGATAGGTCATCAATATCTGATCGGTGGGGGTCAGACTCCAAGCACCCCTGATGATCAGCTGTTTAAAGAGGAGGCGGAGCTTGTCTGAGCGCCACTTCCTCTTCAAGATCACCCTGTGCATTATTACTCCAGTCTCGGGGGCACAGTGCAGTTACAAGTACTTGTTCCAAGTAAAAGGACCAAGCACTTGTAATTACACTGAGATGCCAGCGAGACAGTGCAAAGTGTAATCTTGAGGAGGAAGCAGTATGAGCGCCGCCTTCTCCTCAAGCAGCTGATTGGCGGGGTGCTGGGAGATGTACCCCCACCGATCAGATACTGATGACCTATCCTGAGGAGGGGTCATCTATCCTGAGGAGGGGTCATCAATATTGCTGGCTGTATAACTCCTTAAGTTTCTAAGGCAAAGACACAAAGCTTACCTGACAGAGGGAGAGGTAGAGGATCCACAGCAGTAGAAAAATTAAGCTGTCCCGAAAGCAGTTGAAAAGCAAAGCACCCAAAGAAAGGACAGTCCCAAGTAAACAGATTAGTTCCATGCTCTGCTCCGTGTCCAGCCCTATCCGGGGACCTAGCCACAGCAATGTCGGGGAGTCATTCAACTGTTCCCATAAGCCTTTCCCAGTGAAGCGAAGCATCTTCCATGCTGGCAAGATTCCTTCACGTCCATATAGCCCTAAAGGAAAACGTATTCAAGACATATAAAATGCATACTGCAAGTCTGTGGGAAAACAAGAACTCAGTTACTGAAGTGAGTGCACCCAATTTGGTGCATCTAGTGTTATAAAAATCCACTGTGCATAACTTGCAAAGGAGGTGTAGCTTAATGGAAAAGCGATGTGGCTTAGCAAAAACGACGCGTGGCCTAAAATGCAACATTTTTGGGCCAAAACTGTGCTACAATTCTGGTGTAAAATTCTATTGCAACGCAAAGTAAGCAACCAATAATTGGTAAAGTTTTAGATAACAATGTCTATCCCTGCAGAGATTCGTCATCCAGCCTGACGAACTGATCAATTTTGTGCGCGTCTAGACAGCCTAGGGCTGCATTTATACAGCAGTGAACAAATGGTCATGACTTTTTTTTTTTAACGGATGTTACATGGCATTTTTCACAACCACTACAGTCTATGGGGCTATTTATATGGCTATTTTCCAGTGAATAATGGCGCAGGGGGCAATATATTATATATATATATTTTTTTTTTTTTTTTTACGAAAAAGGGGCAGCACTCCATCAAGTAAAAAAATGAAAAATTCTTTAATTACCCATATGGGACAAGCGATGTTTCGGCTCAATGTGTGAGCCTTTCTCAAGCTTGAGAAAGGCTCACACATTGAGCCGAAACGTCGCTTGTCCCATATGGGTAATTAAAGAATTTTTCATTTTTTTACTTGATGGAGTGCTGCCCCTTTTTCGTTATTTTATCTATTTGGATTGGCTTTTATCCATATTGGGCCAGTTGCACCCACACTTCTCATTGACGGTGCTGCCACTGAACATATTATATATATATATATATATATATATATATATATATATATATATATATATATATATATATATATATATATTATATATATTATATATATATATATATATATATTTATTTTTTTCATTCATTATACATACTGAGGGTTCTTGTGGCATTATATAAAAATGGGGCACTACTGAAAGGTATTATTTAAGATGGGGGTAACTATGGGGCCCTTACTTATCCTGATGGCACTGCAGGGGTTGTGGTTTTAAAAAAAAGCCAATAAAACTCCTCTGACAAAATGGATGCACACAAAGAGACGGACAGTTTTTCCACTTAACTGCCTTTTTCCCACGTCGTGTGAATTAACCCTAAGGCCTCTTTCACACAAACTATACGGATTGGCTCAGGATGCGTTCAGTGAAACTCGCAGCATTTCACAAGCAAGTTCAGTTTTGTCTGAGATTGCACTCACGTGGAAAAAAACTGAATGCAATCAGTTTGGACACGTTTTTCACACAAGTGAAAAAATAATATTTAAGAACAACCTCTCCATGCAACCATCTGAGGACTGGAGTTGAGGGTACGGGATCCCCATTCTCATCATCAGTGGGGGTCCTTTGGTAGGACCCTAGGACCCCCACAAATCTAATAGTTATCTTCTATACTGTTAATAGGGGATAACTTATCAGCACCATGTAATTAATTCCAGGGCATTGTACATATTTAAAGGGTCTATAGTGACCCTGTCAGGTCCGTTATGCTGTCCTCTCGGAGCATAGTTTAAGTGAGCCTTCTGGAGTTAACGGGAAGCTGACTATTACTCACTTGTGGAGCTTCGCAGCACAACCAGAGAGTCATTCGCTCTGAAGTCAGGAGTCCGATGTATTCATGACATGCAAGCTCCTGCCCCTTCCAGTCCCCGATTGACATGTTTCTGTGCCAATGGAGAAGCCTGTCAATTAGCAATTTCACCCCTCTGGCCCAAACTAGGTTCTTCTGATTACATCCCCCTCTTAGGCCTATTGCACACGGCCGTTTTTTTTTTCCCGTTTACTGGCCGTTTTTTGCGTTCCGTATACGGTCCGTATACGGAACCATTCATTTCAATGGTTCCGCAAAAAAAAACGGAATGTACTCCGTATGCATTCCGTTTCCGTATTTCAGTTTTTCCGTTTTAACATAGAACATGTCCTATTATTGCCCGCAAATCACAGTCCGTGGCTCCATTCAAGTCAATGGATCCGCTAAAAAAACGGAACACATACGGAAATGCATCCGTATGTCTTCCGTTTCCGTTCCGTTTTTCCCTGAACCATCTATTGAAAATGTTATGCCCAGCCCAATTTTATCTATGTAATTACTGTATACTGTATATGCCATACGGAAAAACGGAACGGAAAAACGGAACAGAAACGGAAACAAAAAACGGATCAAACACTGAAAAAGCCATACGGTCGTGTGCAATAGGCCTTAGTGAGAAATCCAGCACCAGCCCCGTTCAACAGAATCGCCGCGCCTGCGCACTTCATTCCCCATTATGGGCAGAGGCACAAGGCCGGCTAGATCGGGATGTACGGGCCGACACATGCGCATTAAACGCTCTTGTGCCTCTGCTCATAATGGGGAATGAAGTGTGCAAGCACGGCAAATTTGTTGAACGGGGCTGGTGCTGCATTTCTCAGAGGACGACGTAATCAGAAGAACCTAGGGCGGGCCAGAGGGGTGAAAGGGGAGGGGGTTTCGTATGAAAAGCGCCGAGGGGCCTGGGCACCGGCCGCATGAATGCCGCCCCTGGGCACCTTCAGAAGCTAGTTAATATATTGAATAAAAAAGTGTTTTTTCTGAGAAAAATCAGCGATGGACAGCAATATGGAAGGTAGCAATCTAATATGGGGAATGTAATGGAGATCCTGATGTTAGTGTTCTACAATGGTGATTTTAGGTGAAAGACTCCCTTTAACTCCAAAGTGACAGGCTCCTGACATCAATGTGAAATCAGAGGGCAGCACAAGGGATCCGACAGGTTCCCTTTACGCCTTAAAACAGGGATCTCAAACTGCGGACCTCAAGCTGTTGCAAAACTAAAACTCCCAGCATTGCCGGACAGCCTACAGGTACCAGCCTACAGCAGGGCATTGTGGGAGTTGTAGTTTTGCAACAGCTGGAGGGCTGCACTTTGAGATGCCTGCCTTAAAACAAGAATGTACAATAGATAGATGTATATAGCGGCTCACCCGTCGTGATTTCTGGAGTTAGGGCCCTGTTAGGTAGGCTCACCCCAAAGCCTCTCAAGAGATTTATACAAAACAAATATATTAACATGCACTCTCTTATTTGGAACTGTATTAAAATCTAGTGCTGTAATTGAGTATTCCTATTGTGCATAGGCAAAGAAAAATAAAAATAAAATAATTTAAAATCTCAATATTGATAGATGAAGACACAAAGACAAGTTGCTGTAGTAATAGTCAATATAAATAAAAGGTAGCAAAGTATTCCACTGACCGTGATACATATACTCTTCTCACTATTTCATATTAAAACCACCCTAAAAGAAATACAATATGCAGAAGCAGCGCAACACTCCGTGTCTTTGGCCAAAAGGTCCCCAAATAGGTTATTGATAGTTTGTATGTTCTTTTTGTTACTCAATAGTTGGGGTAGAAAGTTCTTACCATGGGCTCCTGGCAATCAGGACAAAACCCAAAATGAAAGGGCATGGCCACAAAAGAGGTGGGAGACCACTTCCTGTGTGGGGGGCTTCATAGTCTGGTAGCCATCTTCTGACAATATGCCCAATATCACCGCGCCCATTTCATCGCATTCAGCCGTAATAATGGGAAACTTTGGGTGAAGACCCAAATCATGCACTACCAGCAGCATCAACCCGTATCTATCTCTTCATGACTAGACCCACCCTGCTAGCAATACTGCCCACATCACATGCAATCAGCTGGGGAAAGTGTGGTGTGACAGAAGGAGAATGGGAGTAGATTTCCCACCACAGAAACGGAGGTCTCACATGCCCGTACAAATAACCCCCCCAAAAAAACTGCAGCCGCCAATTCCGTGTATTTTACCTGGTATCTGCGTATACAGTGACAGGAATGCACACAGGTAAATGCCACTCAGCCCCCATAAGAAGGTACTTCGAACTTGCCGTTGCTCCCCCATGACCGCGGAACCCCCTCAAATCTTTGCAGCAGTCTGGATGAGTCACAACGTGGACGGTCTGCGCATGCGCATTAAAGGGTCCCAGGCGCCCTACTAGACACGCATGCGCGTTTCACGTGTCCACGTTTTGAACTGATTTGATAGGCGGGCTCCGGGTCTTTCACTGCGCAGGCGCAGTTGTAACGTCTGAGCGGATATTTCGCCCAGCAGAATAGCGATCCATTCCTGTCCATGTACAAACTTACAAAGAGCAGAGTAACTGGAGGGCTCCCACTGCTCGGTTGCATTGCTTTTGCCTTTTCTTCAGAGCCCTGCTTCTACCATTGAACCATCATTTATATCTGACTGAAATAAAAAATCAAAAGCAGAAACTGCAGGAAAAGTGATGTGATTTGGCGGATTTCTCTGCATCTGTTGGGCACACCAGAGTTGTTTTTCTCTGCGTCTGTTCCATTTTTGGGGGCTGATCAGATGGTTACCCATACATTTCTATGGAGCCGTTAAAATTGCGGTGTAGTCAACCATTTCTTTTCCGCGTTTCCCGTCCGCAAAAAAAGTATTGCATGTCCTATTCTTGTCCATAATAAACGTTTTGCGGACCCATTGAAGTCAATGGGCCCGCAAAAAAATGCGGATGACCAACGGAAGCCATCCGTATGTCATCCGCATCAGTTTTTCTTTTTGCGGATGGTTGCTGGAAACCCTGTATATACCAGTATCCTGGGTGGGGATATTTACATTTCAAGAATTACAGACTTCAGTTTTTTTTTTTGAGGACCGCAAAAAAATATAATAACTGAAGACACACAGAAACACAACCTACAAAATTTGCGGACAAGCGGAACGGATGTGGATGTAAAAAAAAAACGAACACGGATCCGCTATTTGCGTGTAGCCTTATATGCAGATTTTTGGGTGGATTTGCCACAATCTCACCCTTGCATTGCAAAGGCTTGGTCCACACAGAGAATTTTCAGAGCTGAAAAAACCTGATGCAGAAAATTTTGTGGTGGATCTTTTATTTTATCAGTTGTGCTCAGTTCCGTCAGAGATCCATTATTTTAAATGGGAGAAAAAGCCCTCCTCGCAGGAACCCTATAACTACAGAAAACTGGGGTAAAGTTGCCCACAGCAACCAGATTGCACCTTTCATTTATCACAGCTCATTTGGAAAATCAAAGATGGAATTTGCTTGGTTGCTATCGGCAACTAAGCCAGTTCTACTTTACCGCAGTTTGATAAATCTGTTTGCGCTGTATTTTACATTAACCTATTGACTTCCTGCTAATATTTGCAGCATTTCTTCCCCCTCAAAATATGTGTTTCCTCAGTGGGGTTACAACTGATTCAATAACATAAATCAAGCTGCCAGTGATGTGCGGTGCCCCTTCTTGGTGAGGAGCTGGCTGTACCTGCATAGTAATAAATAAGTGGCACGGTGTGACCAGGCTCCTAGGAGAACAAGATTTTACTAAGTAAAAGAAAAACTTTGTTGCTAGTAGCAACCAATGTCAGCGCTATAAGAAATGAAAGCTGCCCTATCATTGGCTGCTCTGGACACTTTTTCCTTTAGTAGCTTTCATTGGACTCTATCACAAACCTAAACACAAATGAGACGACAAATCCCGCACTACAGGAAAGCCCGGCCTTTCAGCGTCACGTGTGCAGCCAAGAATGACAGCGCCACCTCGCGACCCCCAGAGGCATTGCGAGACCGTCTTTCTGCTCCCAGTAGTGCTGGTCTGATTGGTAGAATTCGAAGAGCCCGGAAGTGCACGTCTGTACCGGGCTGGGCGGGAAAAACAAAAATGGCGAGCCGAGGCTGAAAGAGAAGCGGAGTAGCTCGTTACACTGTACGTTTTATTTTACACACAGGCGCCTGCGCTAAGGTGAGTTTACCGGACATCCAGGGGCGAGCTGATCTTTCCGCTACGTGTGATAGGCATGGGCTGAGCTCAGTGCCCACCTGTCAGCTACCATCTCCCTATTTGTGGAAACACTACAATTCCCAGCATGGCCTGACAGCTGCAGCCGATCAGGGCATGTTGGTAGTTGTAGTGTCTCAGCAGGCGGAGGGCTGCTGTCAAGGCTCTGACCACACTGCTGCCCTGATACTAATACGTCTGCCATTGCAGCTGTATACATCATTACTGGTATCCATCCTCAGCTAGGAAAATAGGGTTTCCAGAAAGAACGGTTCCTCCATTTTCTTTTCCCTAGCACACCTGCTTGGCTATGTTCCCGTCACCCATACGGTTCCATTGTAAAAAAATAAATGTATGTGTATATAAATTATATATATTTTTTCTTCTGGAGCGCTGTATCAGCACAACCTGTACTCGCTTCAGTCCCTGCCACCTGTGCCATTAAACCTGGTGCGGGCAACGGGGCCTGAAGACACCGTGTAAGACTGCGCTGATACAACTCTCTGGGTCACTGTGGGAGCCCAGCTCTGACAGACTACCACTGTAACAGTGCCATCCTGTCAGTAGTGACCGTGCCATCTAAGAAGTTACGCAGAGGCTCCCTGTCACCATCGCTGCCCTGAGTACACAATGCAGTGCCATGGCTGCCAGGGACCTACCATAGCTGTATGCCTATTACACTGTGCCACAGACACAGCCTAATAGTACAGTGATAGGTTATAATGAAGTGGTATACATAAAAAAAAAAAATAGGTAAAGTTTTTTTTTTTTTTTTTGTAAAAGAAAAAAAACCACATACACTGTATTGCCAAGTTTGCCATAATACAGATAACATGATAAACCATCACCTGAACAACATAAAACGCAATAAGTAATGTTTTTTTTCCATATTTCCCTTACCAAGAATAGTATAAATGAAAACTACATCTAACCCTACACAAAAAGGCAACATACGCAAGCTACATCCACGGAAAAATGAATTCTGGCTCTTAGAATGCGTTGCTCATATATATAGAACTATTGCTTTTGTGTGAAATGTGCTATGCTATTATTGTAAAATTAGTAAAAAAAAACTAAACAAAAAAAAACCATAACTATATATGTAATCATACTGACCCATAGAAAAAAATTACCGCACTAGTTATTCCACAAGCTGAACTCCGTGAATTTAAAGTGCAAATCAATATTCCGACATCAGTACAACTTTCACAGAAGGGTGGGAGGGCTGGGCGCAGATATGATCTCTATGGCCCGATGCATCTAACTATATGGGCATTAAAATCTGCGGCAACTCCTGGCAGTGTAGATTTTCTCTTGTGGTACACGGACCTCCTGAAGAGGCACCAATCTTAATGCATCATACAGCATCCAGTTTTCTTACTTAGCCAGAAACACCAGTCTTAGGGTCTATTCACACGTCCGCAATTTCGTTCCGCATTTTGCGGAACGGAATTGCGGACTTATTCATTTCTATTAGGCAGCACGATGTGCTGCCCGGATCCGAAATTGCGGATCCGCACTTCCGGGTCAGCAATTCCGATCCCCCCAAAAAATAGAACATGTCCTATTCTTGTCCGCAATTGCGGACAAGAAAATGCATTTTCTATGAGAATGCCGGCGATGTCTGTGTTTTGCGGATCCACGGATACGCAAAACACACACGGACGTGTGAATGGACCCTAAGGCCTCATGCACATGGCAGTTGATGGCCGTGGCCCGTATTGCGGTCCGCAAACAGTGTGTCTGCAATATGCAGGCACCAGCCGCGTGCTCACCAGATCACGGATGCGGAGACCCATTCAATTGTTCTATATATATATATATATATATATATAATATATTTATTTTTTATTTTTTGCTGTCCGGATCATGGACTCATTCAAGTTGAACAGGTCTGGATTCGTCGCGGTAGATGCACGGATGGTGCCTGTGCATTGGGGCCTGTACAGAATGGCCGCGTGCAAGAGGCCTTAAACTAACACCCCCCCCCCCCCCCTTCCTTAGAGTTAACCTGTGACCCTCTATACATGGAGTTCACATGAATCTGCTTCACTGTGTATTAAACTCTTTCCAGGTGCATTTATAAAAGATGGAGGACGTGGAGTCCAGGTACTCTCACCTGCTGCAGCCAATCAGGGACATGACCAAGAACTGGGAGGTGGATGTGGCCACTCAGCTGGGCGAGTACTTGGAAGAGGTAAAGTTTTATGTTATAGATAATATATAAAACTTTTTCCAAATTGTGATTGTTAGAATCATTACAAGGACCTGGGGCATTAGGATGTCATGGAAGCTACGAGTCAGAAGCTAGAGATGATCTAGTAAGGCTACTTTCACACCTGCGTTTAGGTGCGGATCCGTCTGGTATCTGCACAGACGGATCCGCACCTATAATGCAAACGCTTAGATCTGTTCAGAACGGATCCGTTTGCATTACCATGAGCAAAAAATGTTTGTTCATGATAATGCAAACAGATCCGTTTTGACTTTACATTGAAAGTCAATGGGGGACGGATCAGTTTGAAAATTTAGCCATATTGTGTCAACTTCAAACGGATCCATCCCCATTGACTTACATTGTAAGTCTGGACGGATCCATTTGCCTCCGCACGGCCAGGCGGACACCCGAACGCTGCCAGCAGCGTTCGGGTGTCCGCCTGCTGAGATGAGGACAAACGCTGCCAGACTGATGCATTCTGAGCGGATCTGCATCCACTCAGAATGCATTAGGGCTGGACGGATCAGTTCGGGGCCGCTTGTGAGAGCCTTCAAACGAAACTCACAAGTGGAGCCCCGAACGCAAGTGTTAAAGTAGCCTAAGTCCCCAGCACTCCCCAGTGTTGAGGGTGACGTAAAAACACCACGTGCACAGGTATTTAAACAGTCCCAAAACAGCACTGTGCGACTCTTTTACGCCAAAACCTGGCATACAGAGTCATAATAAATGGCCCACATTGTGTGTCCAGAATGCACCAGTCATTTACTTTTATGCTTTCAGGTGTGGTATCAAATACAGCTAATATTTCTCTTGTTTCTGAAAATATGCTAATAAATTAAATAGAATCCTAAGACCTTGTTCACACTTTGGATTTGGTCTGTGGAAAATCTGCCACTGCAGAAATGCTGCGGTTTTGTAGCCATAGAACCGTAACCGTAACTTCATGAACTGCATCATGGGCTCCTATAAAGAATAATGGGAGGCGTTTTTCGAGACAGAATCCACACCTAAATCTATTCAGAAAACATTGTGAACGCACTCTTAGGCCTTTTTCACACGAGCGAGTTTTCACGCGTGGGTGCAATGCGTGATGTGAACGCATAGCACCCGCACTGAATCCTGACCTGCTCATTTCAATAGATCTACGTACATGTTTTTTTGTTTTTCATGCATCAGTTCTGCATTGCATGAAAAACGCAGCATGTTCTATATTCAGCGTTTTTCACGTAGCCCTGGCCCCATAGAAGTGAATGGGGATTCAGTGGAAAACTCATTGCATCTGCAAGCACGTGCAGATGCAATGCATTTTTTACTGATGGTTGTTAGGAGATGTTTGTGAAAAACGCATTGCACCAGCGCTGAAAAAACTGAACATCTGAACGCAATCGCAGACAAAACTGACTGAACTTGGGGGAGGGGGGTTTGACCAGGGTTGAGGGTTATGAGAGTAAATTGGTTATGATGAGCATCACCCTTCATTGATAGGAAATGATATTAATATCTTGCACTGCTGTCAGACTATATGCATCCATTAATAGAGATTATGTGTATCTCATATTGTAACATGTACGTGCAATGATGTTCATGTTCTATTTTTACCTCTGAAAAATTAATAAAAACTATCTGATTTAAAAAAAAATAAAAAATGGCTGAACTTGCTTGCAAAGTGGTGCGAGTTTTCCTAAGTGCATCAGGACCTAATCCATCACGCTCGTGTGAAAGAGGCCTTGGGGTACAGTCACATGGGGTGGATTTTGCAGCGGTTCAGCAGTGTAATTTCCCCTGACGAATTGTACTCCAGGTCAGTTTGTGCTGCAGATCCCCCTCCTTCCCCAGCATGTGTGAACCCTTAAAGGGGTTCTGCCCGCAGCCTGCCTCCGTAAATGGGAGATTCACACTTGACTGCTCTCCAGTCCTCCGCAGAGGCTCCCGCATCTCCATATTCCAGTCCGCGGCCTGTTTACATCCAGCCAATAATTGTTTGCCTAAAAAAACTACATTTAGATTCTCTTTTAGGCTACGTCTACATGACGACATTTGACGCGTGACAAATAGGGCACTACTACACTGCAACATTTTCTTGCACTAATGTCGCGCGACAATTTTTATAATGGCAGTCTATGGTGTCGTGCTGCAACATGCTGTGACGCAACAGTCGCAGAAAAATCCATCTTGAATGGATTTTCTGCGACTGTTGCGTCGCAGCATGTTGCAGTGTGACGCCATAGACTGCCATTATAAAAATTGTCGCGCGACAAATGTCGTCGTGTAGACGTAGCCTTATTGCTCTGTGGCTCCACTTTTTATTATCTTGATTTGTTTTCTAGAATAATTATCTCAAAAATATAATGAAAGCGTCAACATTTATTGAAACAAACTTTTTTTGCTGCATGATAATCCATTTCATTTATATTTGTAGTTGGATCAGATCTGCATATCGTTTGATGGAGGTAAAACCACCATGAACTTTGCAGAAGCTGCCCTCCTCATCCAAGGGTCAGCATGCATTTACAGTAAAAAGGTGAGTTAGTGCATTAGTCTGTAAGGGGGTTTCCCAAAATGTCAACTTATTTCCTACCCCCAGGATAGGTGAGGGTGCAACCATAGGACCCCCACATGTGATGAGAACACGGGTCTTGTGTCACTCATATATGAATGAAGCGGTGTTTGAGCTCCATTCATTCTGTGAAGACTGCTGGATGTAGTGCTTGGCTATCTCCAGCCATCCCATAGAGCTTTTTGACAAAGTTGACAGAGGAATATTTTTGTCTAGAGATGGTATTCAAGCTTTATTGGCCAGGCCCCCCCCTTGATTGTGATTGCAGTTTTTTTTTTTTTTTTGCAGCATTTTAAAAAGTTGCTTCTGAAAATTCTGGCCTACATCTACTCCCCTAACTAACCATGTCCACTTTCTCACCCACTTTTTAAAAGTGCAGAGAGCAGTGTACAATCTTCACTTCTATGGGAGAGGCAGGGATTAGCGCTTTGTGGTGGACAGACCCCGGGAAATCTGGAGTCTTTCAGCCGCAGCGCTCCCCGCTCCGTTCTTGATATAGGTGCGGGTCCTACCACTGGGACCTGCACCTATCAGACAAAAGGCATATCCTAGCGATATGCCCCCATTGTCTAAGATGGGAATACCCCTTTAATAGCAGCTTAGCATCTGTTAAAATTTTGTTTGTGTTCATGTTTAGATAATCAGTTTGGTTTTAATTAGATTAATTTCTTTTTGTATATAGGTGGAATATCTTTACTCTTTGGTGTATCAAGCCTTGGATTTCATATCCAATAAGAAGTATGTATCGCAGTATATACGTTCTGTGTAATAATTAAGAGCAAAAGTGTTTATATTTTATTAGTTAAAACCTATTAGTACGCTACCACTTTTCTAACCATTATAGAGGCTGTCTGAGTAGTTTAAAGGGGTTCTCCAGGCTTTTAATATTGATGACCTATCCTCAGGATTCCTTCTCTCTTCCTGCTCGCTGCTGCTGTGTCTGTGGCGAGCAGGAAGAAAGAATGTAGAAAACTTGAGCACACTGCACATGCCTTTTCTTCCTACAGCTGATCGGTGGGGGTGCCAAGTATCGGACCCCCGCCAATCTGATAATGATGACCTATCCTGAGGATAGGTCATCAATAGTAAAAGCCCGGAGAACCCCTTTAAAATTATGCCTCATGCCAGTGGAAAAAATAACTATATTATTTGCCTGTTTTCTCAGCTCTACATCTCTGGTCTTCCTCCTGCTCTTTGTATATAAGACTGCAGTGGTGACATAGGTTGTTGTGGTCACGTGCCATAGACCACTATCACTGGCCTCAGCGGTATATGGCACGAGAACGCTGTGGCCAGTGATTGGTTGCGGTCACGTGTTGTGCACCTCAATGTCTGTCTTGTATATAAAGAATGGGAGGAGGACTGGAGATGCAGAGGTAAGAATGACACTGTAGAAACAGGTTTCTTTATTTTATTTCCATATCAATTTACTGCCATGAGCTTGTATATTCAAAAAAATATAAATAATAATTTTAATCTTCCCTATACAATACACATCTGCTTTTAGGTTTAAAACTGCATCTGAAAACCTCTTCAAAACCTGACAGAACTACAGTATATTAAATATATAACATTTTCTTTAAACTGTACCTCTGATTACAAAGAACTTTTGGAGAATGTGAAAAACTATGTAATATATCTTTATTACAGAAAAAATTTAATCTTGTTTCTCCACTTATCAGCCACATCTTCCTCTCCTCCTGTTTGCAGCATTGATCAGGTTACTGCTGCTTCCCCTAGAAGTCTAGGGAGTGGGAGATGAGATACTATCATGTCTCCCATACACTTCACACACGAGATCCCTTTCTCTGTAGAAAACCTTTAGAAGCAGCAGCATGGATGACATTAAACATCAGTAGTGAGCAGTTTAGCTGGGAAGCACTGGCATGAGATAAAACTTACTAAAGCTGCTTCTTCCCCTCGCAGCAATGGTAACCTGATCTTTGTCTTCTTACTGGAGATGGATATTATCAGTGAACTACGGATCTATGATTGGTGCAGAGGATAAATAGTTTGATAAAAGTGAAGAAAGGCAATTTTCTCTAATAAAATACCTTAGAAAGTTTATCTTGCCTTGTACAATTGATTTATGGACTAGGACAGTTCCTAAAACTGGACAACGCATGGGAGCCCTCTGCAAAAAAGAACTGAGCTTTCCTTATTGCACTGTACAGAAGAGGTATGCAATTTACTTTAGCAGTCACATGTTGTCACAGCTGCAGCCAGGAGAACTGGAGAGGTGCCACGCGATCTTTTCGGGAGAATATAGCCTTTCGAAATATAGCCTTGGTTGGCTTTACATTTATTTTTAAGTTTTTTATTTTTCCATACAAACGAGAGCTACAATTGTCATGTTTTACCTAGGCGGAATCAGCAGCCTGCCTCTGTTGGAGAAGATGGGGTGGACAAAGATGCAAACTTTCCAAACCAGAATGAAGAACAAGAGGTAATGGTTGTACTCTGAATATGCAATTAAAAGCAAACAAGACAGATACCTTTTAAAAGGCTACAATCACACGACCATATGAATGAGTCCGCATCTGTTCCACAATTTTGCAGAACTGCTGAGAACCCATTTGTTTGTACGGGGGCGCAAAAGATGTGGACAGCATACGGTGTGCTGTCCGGATCCGTAGTTCTGTTCCGCGGCCCCTCAAAAAGAATAGAACATGTCCTATTCTTGTCTGCAATTGCGGACAAGAATAGCCATTTTCTCTGATGTCGGCGGCATGTGCTGTCCGCAAATTACGGAATGCACATGGGCCAGTATCCACAAAACACCACGTTCGTGTGAATGTCTTACACAATTATTGCATCTTAATAAAAATAAATAATTTTGTTGTTAGTACAAACATGCAAATTTGATGCAACGAGAGTCATCTTTGCTCTTATTGCACTGGTGCTCCTGCCCTTTGTGTGGCCTGCCCCTCTCTGGCTGCTTTGATTGACAGGCTCAGGCAGTGGCAACGTAATCTTGCCCGGCCCTGTGTTCCCATGCATGCAAAAGTGTCATTACTCGGGAACCGAGCCTCGGATCAACAAAATTTAACTAAAACTCTGTGACAGTGCCCTTAGTTGGATAGGGAGGTTGCTGGTGACAGACTCTCTTTTAAAAGTGAAAAGCCAATGAAAAATTTGACCAAGTGATATGGCTTTTAACCCCTGTGTTAACTGCAAGTTATACGGGAAGTTATAGGGAGCAACATTGGACTCCCAAACTGGTCGGGGAACACTAACCTATTCATATCTCTGCCTCAAAGTAGTTTTGTGTAGGAAGCGAGAACTGATGTGGTCTTAGTCTGCCCTTAGGGCAAAGCATCTTAGCGCCATCATTACTGTAAGGCTGGATCACACAAAGAAGTAGATACAAAAGAAAGGAGGCATATCAGTCCTTCTCTTTGGATCTACTCCTGTGCTTGCAGCGCTGCTAGTAGCAAAACAGCGTAGCTATAATATGCTGATTTGCTTAGGGCAATATATTAAGACGACAGATCAGGTTTAATGCAAATGGGTAATACATAGAGATGAGCGAACTTCTGTTTTAAGTTCGGCGTCTAAAGTTCGGGGGCGGGTTAGCGGAGAATCCTGATCTGGAACCGGATATGGATTCCGACTTCCGTTGTGGTCCGTGGTAGCGGAATCAATAATGGCCGATTATTGATTCCGCTACCACGGACCACAACGGAAGTCGGAATCCATATCCGGTTCCAGATCGGGATTCTCCACTAACCCGACGCCGAACTTAAAACAGAAGTTCGCTCATCTCTAGTAATACATAGGGCAAACTATTTTAAACATGTGCTTCTTTATCAATTTGAACGGTGCCATTAAAGAGAATCTGTCACCAGCGACCTCACTAGCTAACTGTTTGCATAGACACAGAGCTATGGTTCACCTGATTAAAATGCTTAGGCCTTTGGTGCAATGAGGGTGTCACCATTGCTCTTGTTGCGTCCAAGCTCCTCTGATTTCTGTGGCCAGCCCCTCCTCTCTGCTTTGCCACTGCCTGGCCCTGTCAATCAGCGTTTTATTCAGGTGAACCACAGCTGTGTGTCTATGCAAACAATTTCATAGGGAGGTCACTGGTGGCTGATTCTGTTTAATACAACTATGTAGTAACATATGTATAGTTACATTTTATTTGCAACTATATTATAAAAGCAATGCCATGTCATGTAAATCATTGCAACTCTTTATGGCGATGTTAAATCTTAGAGACTGCCTTGTCTTCGGTCACATTATGATCCTTTTCCTTCTATTGTAGTTTCTCAGCCTAGATGATATAACTGACCCCAAGAAAGCCAACGTGGATTTGAAAAAGGAAAATCCAAATGTACGTTAATATACAGTTATTATGTATTGTTTCCCCATCCCTTTATCTGATCTAATTGATGTAATTTACATTTGTTCCTTTTTAATAGCTGGTGAACGTTATTCCCCTTACACCAATGGCGCTTGTTCCTCCTGAAGAAGTAGAAAAGAAAAACAACCCTCTATGCAGGTGAAAAGTGATTTATACATTATTTGTGGTTTTAGTCAATAACAAATGGTAAAGGTGCCCATGCATGATGCTCCTTCTGCCCATTTGGCATGTACAGGTGAAACAAATAGAGACCATGTGTTTCACCTGTACAAGCAATATAACCGCATCTCAAATCCAGTGTAACTGTACATGACACTCTACACCATGGATCGGCAACCTCCGGCACTACAGCTGTTCTGAAACTACACTCCCACAATCCCCTCCTCCTATGACGGTTTACAAGAACAGCTGAGTAAGTGTGCATGCTGGGAGTTGTAGTTTCACAGCCTCTGGAGTGCCGAAGAGCTCTAAAGCTACATGTACGAGCAACATTATGCTGTAATCACCTATGCGTTTTGTTTTGTTTTTGACAGTTTATTTTTACAGCCAAATACAGGAGTGGATTCAGAATTATCAGCTGTTTGAATCTTTGGCTTAAAGAAAAAAAAGTGTGCTTTCCGCCTTAAATCTAGTAAATGTTTTTTTCCTCATTTAAGTTAATTTGTATATTTCAGCCGAAAAGGAGAAATCTTGGCTAGCAGGAAGGATTTCCGTATGAACACCTGCACGCCTCATGCATGCGGTGCCTTCATGTTAGAACTGGCTCTAATGTCACCAACACACTTTGAACAAAATATCCAGCGAATGGAGGAGGCCAGCTTTCAGCCAGGTACAAAAACTTTCATAAAGTCTGACCAGTATTCCAAAAACTCCAAATATTTTGTTAATTCATAAATTGTTTTGTAAAAATTGATGCTAAAATAATTAGGCTAGGTCTACACAACGACATTTGTCGCACCAATGTCATGCAACAATTTTTATAATGGCAGTCTACGGTGTCGCACTGCGACGCGACAGTCGCAGAAAATCCATACGAAATGGATTTTTCTGCGACTGTCACGTTGCAGTATGTTGCAGTGCGACACCATAGACTGCCATTATAAAATTTGTTGCGCGACAAATGTTGCAGTGTAGTTGTGCCCCTATCTGTCGTCGTGTAGACCTAGCCTTAGATGGCATTAAGATGGTATCTATCTTGCAGAGTAATTTTTGCTATCCAACCTCTTTCATGAGTTACACCCCATTAAAGGAGTATTCTACAAAAAAAAGAAGTTGGTAGATTTATTAAGACTACAATTTTAAAGCGTTTCTCTTTTGCAGTTGTGCAGAACATAGAAAGTGATAAGAATGCAAATATGGAAGCTGAATGTGAAGCACCGTTACCAGTGTTGAACTTCTCTGATGAGAATGGTGAGTAAGATTACCTAAGTTACCAGGCCCTACAGAAAAACGCAGTTTACAGTTCTACTGCAAACAGCACATTCCGTAGAATTTTACTTCTACATGTATGAGCGCCCTTAGGCCACCTGTACACGAATGCGAATGAAGGCACACAAGATCTGTGCAAATTTCTGTGTATTTATTTGCGTTTCTGCAACATTACTGCACCAAAATCCACTATTTGTAATTGCAGATTCTGGTGTCCATTAGATGCAGTTTTTAGAAGAGAATAATTGCCGCAGATGCAGTTTCTCCGCAGATCTCACCCTTCCAGTAAAAAGGGTGAAATCTGCACACAAAAAAATTGCGAGTGTACGGGCCGTTTTTTTTTGTGTTCCGTATACGGAACCATTCATTTCAATGGTTCCGCAAAAAAAAACGGAATGCACTATGTATGCATTCCGTTTCCATTTTTCCGTTCCGTTGAAAGATAGAACATGTCCTATATTTGGCCGCAAATCGCGTTCCGTGGCTTCATTCAAGTCAATGGGTCCTCAAAAAAAAGGGACACATACGGAAACGCATCCATATGTCTTCCGTATCCGTTCCATTTTTTCTGAACCATCTATTGAAAATGTTATGCCCAGCCCAATTTTTTTCTATGTAATTACTGTACACTGTACATGGAATACGGAAACACAACGGAACTCAAAAACGGAACAACGGACCGCAAAAAACTATAAAAGCCATACGTTCGTGTGAACTAGGCCTAAAACTGCAAATATAATTGACATGCTGCAGACTTGGAAATCTGCAATGTAGGTCAAATTCCATCCGCAAAGTGTACATGACGTTTGTGTAATCTCATACACTTTGCTGGTACTGTACTATGTGGATATCCTGTGCGGAAAACCCTTACGTATTGAGCAAAGTGTACGGGTGGCCCTAGGCTTGCTTTGTTCAGGTCACATTTGGGCAATACAAATCAGAAGCATAGTGGCAGGGGTGCTCCCCACTAGCATCTCAAGGGCCAGCCTGACTGACAAGTCTGCCCCTATACAAAGGTCGCGGATAGACCTCGCAACCAAGCTGGGCTGGGAAAAGCCTGTGGGGTGCCACCACTTTGACTTTTCTGTCGGTATTTCAAGTTGTTTGTTGTTAGGGTAGCATAAAGCTCCAGACAGGGTTCCCCTTAAAGCCCTTTCAATTAGAGCCATTTGCTTACTAACTATATTTCTTTCAAAAGCATTATTAAGACATTTACATTGTTTTGGTTGTTTTTTTGCATGTTTAAAGGGAATGATGATGGATTTGTCCCACTGGATGATCACCATGAAGTAGAGATGGAACCTATTGAACAAATTGAGCGACAGGAGGTAACAGCATTTTTTTATTCTGCTGCATTGTGTCGTCATATCATATTGTGACATGTGAAAGGGTTTTGCTTAGAGTCTTGATGGTGCCATATCTTTGATCTGCAAACTCCGATCCGGCACTGAACTTTGGTGCAAACAGTCTACCAGAATATATTTTTGAGATATAAAGTTATTGGTCTTACTTGCTGAGGTATACACAATATTGTACAAAGGGTTTATTTCAACAGAAAATCAAATTGCATACCAAAAAGCTTTGCATGTTAGAAATTTTCTTGCACATATATAATTACTTTAAAAACAAATTCACTGTTAAAGGAGTTGGCCACTACACCTTTAATTCTCCACATCTACTGATCGTTTTAAAACATTGCATCACTAAGTGACTTTATGTGCTCTTCTCAGCTCATGTGCAGAATTAAAGGGGTTATCCGGCCACTATAATGACCTCCCCCTTCCCATTGTATACATTATACTTTCCTGCTCCCCGGCACCTACATCACTTTGGATCCCTGCACGGCTGCATCTCCCTGTCACTTAGATCAAAACATCTGGTGACGGTGGGAGCAGCCAATAGCAAGCCGCAATGGGGACGAGCCTCCCTAGTAGTTCGTAATAATCTGTGCAGGTAAGCTCTTTTACATAGTACTTACCCCCCTTGCTCCCCTGATGTTGCAGGTCCCGATCAGATATAGCTGCTTCTTTTCCTGTTCCACTGCATCATAGTCGGAACAGCTGAAGAAAAGTAGTGGCCACATCCGGTCAGGACCTGGGTGGAAGAGCCTGCACAAGCGCAGTGGAGACCCTCTGGGGAGGGTAAATACTACGTAAAAGCTTCCTTCTGCAGTTTATTATGAACTACTAAATAAGTTAAATAGCAAGAGAACCTCTTTAAATATACAATGGCTAACCTCTTTAAATGCATATCTTTAACTAAAAAAGCACCAAAATGTAATCAATCTGCATGTGTTTGTACAGATCCAAACAGAAGAGCGAGGATATGTACTGCGACAAAGAGCAGTGAAGGAAATGGCAGTTTCAAACGTCAAGGTACTCTACATTATATTTTTTTTTTTTTCGTCAAGTAATTATTTAGTGAAAACAAGAGGTGGCTGTAATATGTCATGTAATTCGGTGCGCATTGTGGCCAAAAAGTAGCTTATGATCTGCCAGAAAACCGCACTGTGGGGACTGGTAAATACACTGAACAAAAATATAAACGCAACACTTTCAGTTTTGCTCCCATTTTGCATGATCGACTAACCCCAGCAAATTATGCATACAATGGAGGATGTCGGCGCGGTCCACATGCACCACAAGAGCAAACTACACAGAATGTAGCAATCATATTAAACACAGAGAGAGAATGCACCAAACAGATATAACACTGACTATGCTGGCAAGACATGAATGAAGGTATTAAAAGCTGAGACTTTTGCCAATATATTCCAGTCATGGAGATATCGGAGCCCATCATGCACCACGTCACGGTTCTCAGCATGGCAAGGGGTCCTAACCGCTGCTCTAACTGTGGTGTGAACACAGTCTGAAGGTGATACAATTCAGCTCGCAGCCAAGCGATTGCTACATTCTGTGTAGTTTGCTCTTGTGGTGCATGTGGACCGCGCCGACATCCTCCATTGTATGCATATTTTGCTGGGGTTAGTCGATTACTGCGGTCCACATGCGGTCGGGCTGCTCCCCCAATAAAAGACACGCCACAGTGTCAGGGGTTTAGCAGCTCCTCCAGAATTCCCACTATATTTATTTGTTTTTTGGTTTCTGTCGATCCACAACATGCCAGACGCCATTGAATGTGAGCATTTGCCCTCTCAAGTCTGTTACTATGACGAACTGCAGTCAGGTCCAGACCCCAATGAGAACGACGAGCATGCAGATGAGCTTCCCTGAGACGGTTTTGTGCAGAAATTCTTTGGTTATGCAAACAGATTGTTGCTGCAGCTGTCCGGGTGACTGGTCTCAGACGATCATGGAGGTGAACATGCTGGATGTGGAGGTCCTGGGCTGGTGTGGTTACACGTGGTCTGCGGTTGTGAGGCCGGTTGGATGTACTGCCAAATTCTCTGAAACACCTTTGGAGGCGGCTTATAGTAGAGAATTGAACATTTATTGGCCAGGCAACAGCTCTGGTAGACATTCCTGCAGTCATCATGCCAAATGTACGCTCCCTCAAACATTACGACATCTGTGGCATTGTGCTGTGTGATCAAACTGCACATTTCAGAGTGGTCTTTTATTGTGGGGAGTCTAAGACACACCGGTGCAATATTCATGCTCTCTAATCAGCACCTTGATATGTCACACCTATGAGGTGGGATGGATTATCTTGGCAAAGGAGAAGTGCTCACTAACACAGATTTAGACAGATTTGTGACCAATATTTGAGAGTAATGGGTCTTTTGTGTATGTAGAAAATCTTTCAGATCTTTGAGTTCAGCTCATGCAAAATGGGAACAAAATCTAAAGTGTTGCGTTTATTTTTTTGTTCAGTGTAGATCTCTGTTGGGCACATTCTGCTGCAGGCTTGTACATGGGTATTCAAAAACTGCGTCCTGATATGTTTTTGGTTCATTTTGTGTGTCGCCACTCTTTTAGTGCAGTGCAGTGCTGACTGACATAGCATATATGGACCATTAGAATTGGGTGATGTCAGTCTTGCACAGTCCCTGACAGGTAATTTACATTAGCTATGTTAGGGAGGAGGGTGAAGTAGCAGAATGTCATGTATGAAAAAGCCTGGTGTAATACGTAGCTAAAGGTCTTGTCTGGAGATAATGTGTGGTGTAAATCTAAAAGCCTACTCTCCAATCCCTTGCCAGTCCCGTTCAGAGGCTGCCCGGTCCCTCGCTGTTTTCTACCTCGTGCTGCAGCGATGACATCCTGGCGCACATTGACACATGACCGCTGCAGTCAGTTCCTGGCTGTAGCGAGTAACCTGCAGCATTGAGACCGGGAGAAGTGGGGGATCAAAGAGGCGTGTATTTATACCATGCAGTTTCAAGTCTTTAACGGCTCTATTGGCAGGCACTAAGGCATCTTTGAAGGCAGCATCTGCCATGTGCTTGATGTACCTGCCCCTGCCTTCCTAGTGGTACCTGCCCCTGCCCTCTACAAAAAGTAAATCACATGCTAATAAAGTTTGGCCATTGACTGTATAGAAAGAGTTTTCCTACACAAGTATATGTCGAAATGCTCAGTGTCCTTCTGCTTTATAATATGCTGCCTACAGATAAGACACCATGTTCAGTGTGATAGGTTTCATTTAATGGGTTTATCCAGGAATTTTATATTGATGGCTTATCCTCAGGATAGGTCAGCGATATCGGATCGGTGGTCCAACTCCCAGCACCCTGTCGATCAGCTGTTGAAAGACGCTCCGTGAGCAATGTGGCCTCTTCCTAGGCCAGTGACATAATGTTTAATCCCATTCAAGTGAATGGGGCTGAACTGCAATTCCAATGGATGGGTGGATAAACTGTGAGGATTCTGCAGCGCTCCAGTGAGCACTGCGGCCTCTTCAAACAACTGACTGCACCCTCACCGATCTCATTGATGAACTATCCTGAAAAAGGCTCAAGTTTAGAGCCGAAACGTTGCACCACCTGGGTGAATAAAAGGTTCACTTACTTTTATCCATTGGAGTGACTCTGGTTTTTCCGTGTTTTTTGTTTTTTATTTTATATATATATATATATATATATATATATATATATATATATATATATATATATATATATATATTTACATATTACACAGTACAGACCAAAAGTTTGGACACACCTTCTCATTCAAAGAGGTTTTTCTTTATTTTCATGACTATGAAAATTGTAGATTCACACTGAAGGCATCAAAACTATGAATTAACACATGTGGAATTAAATACGTAACAAAAAAGTGTGAAACAACAGAAACTATGTCATATTCTAGGTTCTTCAAAGTAGCCACCTTTTGCTTTGATTACTGCTTTGCACACTCTTGGCATTCTCTTGTTGAGCTTCAAGAGGTAGTCACCTGAAATGGTTTTCACTTCACAGGTGTGCTCTGTCAGGTTTAATAAGTAGGATTTCTTATCTTATAAATGGGGTTGGGACCATCAGTTGTGTTGTGGAGAAGTCGGGTGGATACACAGCTGATAGTCCTACTGAATAGACAGAAAAAAGCAGCTAAGTAAAGAAAAACAAGTGGCCATCATTACTTTAAGAAATGACGGTCAGTCAGTCCGAAAAATTGGGAAAACTTTGAAAGTGTCCCCAAGTGCAGTCACAAAAACCATCAAGCGCTACAAAGAAACTGGCTCACATGTGGAGCACCCCAGGAAAGGAAGACCAAGAGTCACCTCTGCTGCGGAGGATAAGTTCATCCGAGTCACCAGCCTCAGAAATCGCAGTTTAACAGCAGCTCTGATTAGAGACCAGGTCAATGCCACACAGAGTTCTAGCAGCAGACACATCTCTAGAACAACTGTTAAGAGGAGTGAATCGGGCCTTCATGGTAGAATATCTGCTAGGAAACCACTGCTAAGGACACGCAACAAGCAGAAGAGGCTTGTTTGGGCTAAAGAACACAAGGAATGGACATTAGACCAGTGGAAATCTGTGCTTTGGTCTGATGAGTCCAAATTTGAGATCTTTGGTTCCAACCACCGTGTCTTTGTGCGATGCAGAAAAGGTGAACAGGATGGACTCTACATGCCTGGTTCCCACCGTGAAGCATGGAGGAGGAGGTGTGATGGTGTGGGGGTGCTTTGCTGGTGACACTGTTGGGGATTTATTAAAAATTGAAGGCATACTGAACCAGCATGGCTACCACAGCGTCTTGCAGCGGCATGCTATTCCACCCGGTTTGCATTTAGTTGGACCATCATTTATTTTTCAACAGGACAATGACCCCAAACACACCTCCAGGCTGTGTAAGGGCTATTTGACCATGAAGGAGAGTGATGGGGTGCTGCGCCAGATGACCTGGCCTCCACAGTCACCGGGCCTAAACCCAATCGAGATGGTTTGGGGTGAGCTGGACCGCAGAGTGAAGGCAAAAGGGCCAACAAGTGCTAAGCATCTCTGGGAACTCCTTCAAGACTGTTGGAAGACCATTTCAGGGGACTACCTCTTGAAGCTAATCAAGAGACTGCCAAGAGTGTGCAAAGCGGTAATCAAACCAAAAGGTGGCTACTTTGAAGAACCTAGAATATGACATATTTTCAGTTGATTCACACTTTTTTGTTATGTATATAATTCCACATGTGTTAATTCATAGTTTTGATACATTCAGTGTGAATCTACAATATTCATAGTCATGAAAATAAAGAAAACTCTTTGAATGAGAAGGTGTGTCCAAACTTTTGGTCTGTACTGTGTGTGTGTGTGTGTGTGTCTGCTTGCTCCATTTATCTAGTGCCGCCATAGTTTTTCATTTTATATATCTATATCTAGCTCTATCTCTAGGAGCATTTTCTTAAAAGTTCAAAATGTTAATTTTGCTATAAGCACCCGTTGTCCATCTTGTTAATTTGATAGGTTTACTATAAAGATAGTTGTTGTGTTATATACATTCTATGGCACTGATTTATTATGTTTTCACTCCAGAATTCTGACTTCAAAAAGTCGCAAAATAGGGCTTTTATGACTTTTTGCACTCACTTGTATGAAAAGTTTTTGACTTGCAGTTTTACACCACTCATCCACTTTAGAAACGTGGGCGTGGTTAGCTATGTTAATGAGTTTCTCTCCAGGTTTATCATTGACACCTTTTTTTTAAAAAGTAGCAATTTCTCTCCAGTGGGAGGGTGGAGGAGGAAAACTGGAGTAGCTTTTCCAGACAAAAGTGTTCGGGTATATGCACACAGAATTGCTTGCGGCCAATCCACACCTTAGGTCCTGTACATTGTTTTCTATGAGAATTTGAAATTGTCATGTACACGATGCAGATTTTTTCCGTGTGGATTTTTAAAATCCGCAGCATGTCAATTTATTTTATCTTACCTGACCTGATTTTCTCCATTCACTTCAATGGGGAAAGTGAAATCTGCATCAAATCCACATGTAAATCCGCACCAATTGATGCAGATTGACCGCATGGATTTCCCTCTGAACACAAGCCATTTCCTAATGTATTGTCATCCAAATTGATTCCTTTGCTGGCTGGATTCATTTTTCCATCACATTATACACTGCTCGTTTCCATGGTTACCACCACCCTGCAATCTATCAGTGGTGGTCATGCTTGCGCGCTGAAGTGAGATGAGACATTTTGATAAATGTGGCATAATGTACACCAGCTTCAAATATTCCCCTCATGATAAATTCTCCCCTTTTTTTAAATTATACTATAATTATATTTTATAGCATAATCTTTTGGACCCATGGCGCAGTTTAGACCCTTTTGAGTCTTCTGAAGAAAAGCCCTTTAAAAAAGGTAACGACCTTATCTTTCTGCTTATTTTTTATTGTGCTTGGAGACTTGTATGTCAACTGTTTTGTTTCCTGTTTATGTAAGGCAAGCATTATACCGTTCCTCGAGGGGTGATAGACGACTTATCAAATAACAAGAGGAAAAGGAGATTAACCTGCAAGCTGCAAGACTTCATGAAATGGTTTAGCTGTTCGTGTAAGTATAATTATACACATTGGGTATTTTGCAGACAGTGTAGGTGAAACTAGAATCTGCTTGGCAGCCAAGTGCTGTCTGCCCCATGGGTATTGAATGGAGGACGCTATATATGTGACCTCTGTATGCCTGTGCTGTAAGGAGAAATAAGGGGCTTGGCACCTTCATAACAGTGATTGAACCAGCCTTAGTAATATAATTCCTCTGTAAAATGTGGAATTCACTACACTCATTATAGCAAAATGTTTATCAAACTGATAAGAATACGTTTAAAGGGAACCTGTCACCGGGATTTTGGGTATAGTGCTGAGGACATGGGTTGCTAGATCGCCCCTAGCACATCCGCAATACCCAGTCCCCATAGCTCTGTGCTTTTATTGTGTAAAAAAAGATTTGATACATATGTTAATTTGCATAAGTCATATCTTGTGTGACCAGAGAAGAGTCATATTTTCAAGCTCTGACTCATCTCAGGTTAATTTGCATATGTATCAAATCGGTTTTTATACACGATAAAAGCACACAGAGCTATGGGGACTGGGTATTGCGGATATGCTAGCGGCGATCTAGCAGCCCATGTGCTCAGCTCTATACCCAAAATCCCGGTGACAGGTTCCCTTTAAAGGAATTCTTTCACCTCTTTTTACCCTATAGAGATGCAGACATGCACAGCTAGATCACCGCTAGTATATAAGTGTGTGTGTGTGTGTGTGTATATATATATATATATATATTATAACTGAGTCTGCTTATATAGCACCTACCAGTAGCCATCTTGGCTCCAGGAGAAGTATATAGTGGGCTTAGCATGCATGCTGGTCCTTGCATCCCTGGATCCGATGAAAGCTGTAATGGCACCGGACGGGGTTAAAATCAGAGTGTGCATGCTGTACCTGCGCTCTCTGGACTTTGTGTGGCTGTCATGGCCCATAAAAGGTAGGAACTAGTGTTAGGGACCACTCATGGAGGCGACCTTGACGTGGTGAGTGGCTTATTACGCTTTGGCCAAAATGTACACCAATGCCTCATTCAACATCCAGCATAGAGGCAGGGCAGAGTGCGATTGCTTTGTGTTTTTGTGTGTGTGTGTGTGTATATATATAATATATATATATATATATATATATATATATATATATATATATATATATATATATATATAATTTTTTTATTTTTTTTATTGTACTAACCGTTCTGGAGCCCAGCACCGCCTGTATCCAGGAATCTCCTCCTTGCTCACAAAGTCAGATCGCTGTAATCTCGCGATGCACAAGCTTGTGCATGCGCAGTGCCGGCATAGTGTTCCTTTCCTGTGCTGGCATCAGCCTCAGGAAAGGAACTGCGCATGCGCGAACTTGCGCACCACGTGATTACGGCGATCTGACTTCGTGAGCAAGGAGGAGATTCCTGGATACAGGCGGTGCTGGGGTCCAGAACGGTTAGTACAGCCCCTTGGGCTCCTTACCAGGCTGATTTACATATATATAAAATATTTTTCTCGCCCATTTTCCTTGGGGGACACAGACCTTGGGTATAGCTCAGCTCCCTAGGAGGCGTGACACTAAGTAAAACTGTTAAGCCCCTCCTCCATCAGCTATACCCTCAGCCTGGAGATAGAGGCTACCAGTTTTAGCTTAGTGTCCAAGGAGGCAAGACACTCCCTGCTACTGCAGGGCTGTTTTCTCCTTGATATTTTATTTTTCTAATTTTGTTATTTTACTTTTTCCTAGGGATACCAGAGACGCATGGACCTCTCTGCTCTCCCGGGGTTGAGCTGCGCCAGTGCCAATTTATCTGCACTGCTGCCTCCCCCACAGAAGCAATAGGAGGATCTGGGCAGCAATGGCTCCCCTACATCCCGCCAGCTAGGGGGTCGCCCGCACGCCAAGCCCCTCTACCAGCTTCCTGCCACTGCGGTGCCAGTGGCTGAAGGGGCGACCCTGCTGGAAGGAACTGAGGGTGAAGACGTTGTTCGGTGAGATGGCTATTCCAGCCCATACCCCGTCCCTATTTGCAGCACCTACCCCTCTGGGTAAGGGGGGCACCCGTGGTCGCTTATTCTGAGCGCTCAAGCAGACCCTCCCCAGCTCCCCTCAGGTTATCCTCAGCAGGGGGGCCGCCTTCCTCCACGCCGTTCCCCCCATGCTGCTTTCTTCAGCCCGGCATTCTCTCTCCCTCTCTCCCTTCCCGCCGCCGCCCGCTCCGTTCCGATCGGGGGGCGGGGCTTATGCCCGACATGGGCAGATCGCGGCGGAGCTTGTTTCTCGGCGAAACGGGACTTGGTGGCAGAGGGTCACCCACCTGGGCAAATCGCCGCACTCCAGGGGCCTGCGGGCCCTTTATTTTCTGGCATCTGGCTTCTTCTTAGCCCTGAGAGCATTTTCGGCAGCAGGGGGCGTGGCTTACGCGCGCGTCCTGTTGGGGGCGGAGCAAGCGCTGGAGGGGGCGGAGCTTGTTTTCCCCGCGATTCTGCTGAGATTTCCCGTGCTTCCTTACTCCTGACAGGAAGCTGAGACACGGTGGGGGACTCTAAACTCCTGTGTACATCGCTCGGCTTCTGTGGGCGCTATCTGCTGGCTCACTGCTGTTGCTGCTCTCTGCTGCTGCTGATCTGCTCCATCTCTACTCCTGACGTTCTTCTGAGGCACTGGTAGGACAGTTAACCCTCTCCTAACCCTCCTGGTCATAGCTGCTATAACCCTTTGTGGTCTCTGTATTAGAGTACAACCACCTTTCAGCATGTCAGATCCCACGGGTGCCCCCAAACCCTGGTACCATGCCTGTACCGCCTGTAAGGAACTTTTTCCGCGTGGACAATCTGAGCCGCATTGCCTTGCATGTCAGGCCCCGATGCAGGGCCCGCTTCCCGCTGCGACCCCCGGTGCCTCTGAACCCCCTGACTGGGCTAGGTCTCTGTCTCAGGCAGTGGAAAGCCTTACACACGTAGTGGGCCGTCTCGTGGATAGACCGCCTCTCCCGCAGGCTGCCACAATCCCTGTCGCACCCGCTGGGACTACCGTTTCTGCCGCCCCCACTGGTTCCCTGCCTCCCAGCGAATCTTCCAGGGCCCGGCATACTCAGAAACGTTCAAGGGTTGAGCGCACATCTTCTCCAGATGCTTCGCTCTCTCCGCCATGCGTGCGAGCTCAGTCGAGTCTATCCTCTCAAAGGGATACACTTTCTGAGGGAGAACTGGCGGATTCGGACGTGGACATGGACTCAGAGCTTCCGTCCAAATTGGCGTCCGCGGTGGGGCATCTTATCGCTAGCATCCGTGATACCTTTCAGATACACGATGACCCCCCCAGCTCCGAACAGGCCGGCGTGTCCTTTCTCCGCCCCAGACAGGCCTCCAAGGTTTTTTCCCATACACGCTGATTTTTCTTCTGTGGTATCCAAGGCTTGGACCCGGCCTAACGTCCGCTTTATTACACCCAAAAAGCTGGACATTTGCTATCCCTTTCCAGCGGATTCTGTGACCACGTGGACATCCCCGCCTAAGGTTGATCCTCCCGTGGCTCGCCTGTCCAAAAGCACTACTATTCCGGTACAGGACGGATCTTCCCTCCAGTCTGTTGAGGACCGTCGTACGGAATCCCTCTCCAAGGCCATATTTACTGCCTCTGGTTCGGCCCTTAGACCGGTCTTTGCCTCCGCCTGGGTTGGTAAAGCGGTCTCTGAATGGGGTTTGCAACTGGAACGGGAGTTAGGGTCGGACGTCCCTGTTCAGGACCTCCGCTCCTTAGCCCAACTAATTGTTCAGGCCGGAAAATTCGTCTGTGAGGCCTCCCTTGATGCGGGTGCCCTCATTGCCCGTTCCTCTGCCCTGGCAGTTTCTGTCAGGAGGGAACTCTGGCTGAAGGTTTGGGCGGCGGACGCCGCTTCCAAACGCTCTTTGGCCGGCCTACCATTTACGGGTTCCCGCCTGTTCGGGACCCGTCTGGACGAACTTATATCAGAGGCCACGGGTGGGAAGAGTACTCTCCTCCCCCAGTCCAGGCCAAAGGGCGCCCCCCGTGGTCGCGCTGGTTCGTCCCGGTTTCGGTCCTTTCGCAAGACCACCGGGTCTAGACCCGCGGCCAGTTCTTCTTCCTCTGGCCCAGCCCAAGATAGGCGCAAGAAGCCGTTTTTTCGGACGCAACCTACCTGGCGCAAGTCCCAGCCTGCACGGGCTCCCACAGGCCAGCAGCCCTCTGCCTGAAGGTGCGCCCCCACCCACCCGGGTGGGGGGCCGCCTTCTCCTGTTCAGGAACGTATGGCGGGCCCACATCTCAGACGCATGGGCGCTCGAGATTGTATCTTGCGGATACAAGATCGAATTTGCGTCCATTCCGCCAGACCGTTTCTTCCGATCCCGTCCTCCGCGGGATCCCGTACGAGCGGCCGCCTTCTTCGCGGCTATTCGCTCTCTAATGGACAAGGGTGTCGTCGCCCCCGTGCCTCCGACGGAAAGGTTCAGGGGGTTCTACTCGAACCTCTTTGTGGTTCCCAAGAAGGAAGGCTCAGTGCGACCGATCTTGGACCTAAAACGCCTGAACAGTTTTCTCCGACTACAGAGATTCCGGATGGAGTCTCTCAGGTCCGCAGTGGCCTCCCTGGAAAGAGGGGATTTCATGGTTTCGATCGACATTCAGGATGCATACCTCCACGTTCCGGTTGCTCCATGTCATCACCGCTTCCTGCGCTTCGCGGTGGGGGACGATCACTTCCAATTCGTCGCCCTTCCCTTTGGTCTGGCGACGGCTCCTCGGGTGTTCACCAAGGTCCTGGCCCCTGTCTTGGCCCTTCTACGTTCAAGAAGTGTTTTTCTTCTCCCATACTTGGACGACATCCTGGTCAAGGCACCCTCCTTCTCTCAGGCATCCGGCAGTGTGGACCTCACCCTGGAGACCCTGACGCGGTTCGGTTGGGTTATCAACCACCCCAAGTCTTCCCTTATCCCCTCCAGACGGCTGATCTTCCTGGGGATGCTCCTGGATACAGAGTTGGCGGAGGTCCGCCTCCCGTCGGACAAGCGTCTGGCCCTTCGCGGGTCGGTTCACAGTCTCCTCCGTCATCGCCGCCCTTCCCTCAGATCCAGCATGCGGTTGTTGGGAAAGATGGTTGCCTGTTTCGAAGCGGTGCCGTTCGCACAATTCCGATCCCGCACCTTTCAGAGGGCAATTCTGTCGGCCTGGGACAAATCACCGGGGAGTCTGGACAGGACCTTTCTTCTGCCTCCCCTGGCTCGGGCTTCCCTTAGCTGGTGGTTGCATATCCCTCTAAGGGGGAAGTCCTTCCTCCCACTGAACTGGCTGGTGATTACCACCGATGCCAGCTTACGGGGGTGGGGGGGGGTTTTCCCTCCCCGGTCCGTCCAGGGCGTTTGGTCTCTATCGGAGTCCAGACTTCCAATCAATATTCTGGAACTGAGGGCGATTTTTCTGTCCCTCAGACACTGGACCCATCTACTGAAGGGCCACCCTGTTCGGATCCAATCGGACAATGCCACGGCTGTGGCATACATAAACCATCAGGGAGGCACTCGCAGCGATGCAAGAGGTGACCCTCATTCTCCTCTGGGCGGAGACGCACGTGCCGGCCTTATCTGCGATTTACATCCCGGGGGTGGACAACTGGGCGGCGGATTTCCTCAGCCGGTCCACCATCGACCCGGGAGAATGGTCCCTGCACCCAGAGGTGTTCGAAGCCCTTTGTCTTCGCTGGGGTCGCCCCGACGTGGACCTCATGGCTTCCAAATTCAACCACAAGGTCCCCCTATACCTGGCCAGGGCACGGGACCCGAAGGCATACGGCGCCGACGCGCTCGTCCTTCCGTGGCGCGAATTCTCCCTTCTTCGGAGGGAGGGCGTTCCCGCGATTTTAATCGCCCCGGATTGGCCCCGCCGGTCTTGGTACGCCGACCTAATGTTGCTGTTGGCAGACGCACCGTGGCCACTGCCCTCCAGGGAAGACCTTCTCTCTCAGGGACCGATCTTCCACGAGCATTTAGGCTCGCTACGTTTGACGGCGTGGCTATTGAGACCGCCGTCTTAACGCGACGGGGTTTCTCCGCGGACGTAATCCGCACCATGATCCGTGCTCGTAAGCCTGTATCCTCTAGGATCTACTATCGGGTTTGGAGGTCCTATCTGGGGTTCTGTGAGTCCCGGAGCATCCCTCCTCTCCGATTCTCCCTTCCCACACTCCTGTCCTTCCTCCAGTCGGGTCTGGACCTGGGGCTGAGCCTCAGTTCTCTGAAGGGACAGATTTCGGCGCTGTCTATTCTTCTCCAGCGTCCCCTGGCCCCTCTAGGGCCCATTAAGACCTTCTTACAAGGGGTGGCTCACTCTGTTCCGCCGTACCGCCCTCCAGTTCCTTCCTGGGACCTGAATGTGGTGCTCTCGGCGCTCCAATCCGCCCCCTTCGAGCCTTTACGGGAAGTCTCCCTTCGTCTTCTGTCCTGCAAGGTCATCTTTCTTGTGGCCATCACGTCTCTCCGACGGGTGTCGGAGTTAGCGGCTCTTTCTTGCTCCGACCCTTTCCTGGTCTTCCACCAGGATAAGGTTGTGCTTCGGCCTGTCCCGACCTTCCTGCCAAAGGTGGTTTCCGCCTTTCACATCAATGAGGACATCGTCCTTCCGTCGCTCTGTCCCTCTCCTTCCCACCCCAGAGAACGGGAACTGCACCGTCTGGATGTGGTCAGGGCGTTGAGGATTTACTTGGAGGTCACCGGATCCTTTCGCGCACGGACTCCCGGTTTTTGGTTCCGGAGGGTTCGCGCAAGGGTTTGGCGGTCTCCAAGGTGGCTATTGCCGTTTCATTAAATTGGCGGTGTCTGAGGCTTATCGAGCCAAGGGCAGAGCTCCGCCTTTCGGCATCACTGCTCATTCCACCAGAGCAGTCGGTGCTTCCTGGGCGCAGAGGCATCGGGCCTCGGCTGAACAGTTGTGCAAGGCAGCCACTTGGTCCTCTCTGCACACTTTCACAAAGTTCTATAGAGTGCATACGCATGCATCAGCGGATGCTGCTTTGGGCCGCCTGGTTTTGCAGGCAGCGGTTTCCTGATGCTCTGGTGGTGTTCCGCCTTGGGTTTGTGGTCCCTCCCTTCTTGGACTGCTCTTGAACGTCCCAAGGTCTGTGTCCCCCAAGGAAAATGGGCGAGAAAAGGAGATTTTTGTATAACTTACCAGTTAAATCTCTTTCTCGCTCTTCCTTGGGGGACACAGCACCCACCCTTCTGTGTTTGATTACAGGGTTATGGTTTGGCGCCCGTTGGGTTGCTGGTTGGTTGTTCCTGTTATTGGTTGTTTTCCTTTCACTACTTGGACACGCAACTGGTAGCCTCTATCTCCAGGCTGAGGGTATAGCTGATGGAGGAGGGGCTTAACAGTTTTACTTAGTGTCACGCCTCCTAGGGAGCTGAGCTATACCCAAGGTCTGTGTCCCCCAAGGAAGAGCGAGAAAGAGATTTAACTGGTAAGTTATACAAAAATCTCCTTTTTCCCCCTAAATTGAAACCACTGAGATATGGAACAGGTATATTGCAGACATGCTAGCGGTGATCTAGCCGTGCATGTCCGCATCTCTATAGGGTAAAAAGAGGTGACATAATCCCTTTAAATAAGTGTTTATGAGGTAAAGAGATCAGAGCTACGCATGTGCCGTCAGATGAGGGGATTCAAAGAAACTGCAAGCAGACTGTGTTTTAACGCTTGTATCTCAGAAGCAGCTGACCATTTTTAATAAAGACCAATTGGAAAAAATAGATTTTTAGCTCAAATTAGGCAAAATGCTAAAAATTGCCCCGAAGATGTATATGGCCTTTATAGTATAGAAAAAAAAAAGGCCTTTAATGAATGTATAGGATAATAAAATATCACTCAGCAAAAGAGGTTATTGTTTTCCAGAAGTACTGCCACACTTGTCCCTGGATTGTAAGACACAGCACCTATATTTTTCTACTCTCATACGACCCCATTAGTGGCACCATTAGAGAAGCATTCAATGTATGCAAAACTCTGCATCCATCTTGTTTGCTCCACAATTGTTTGTGGGTAGTTATTAAAGGAAGGATAGTGACGGATCTTCTTGCAAGTGCCTTTTTTTACGCCCTCCTCACCACTTTTCCAAAAGGTGAAGTGACCAGGCACCTCAAGTCAAATTTATCTTCATTTACACCAGCTTTCTGAGCTCAGAGCTGCCGTAGATTTCTGTTCAGACGCACTGACTGCACATCATAAATTGGGCGCATCTTCCAGCAGTGCAGGGGATATCAAGATTGGCATAGAAAGTGCCGGTCTTGATAAATCTCCCCATAGTGTGGGAAAAGCTTTATGTTCTGACTAAGGGTTTGTTGACATGTGCAGGATTTAAGTTTTTACGGCATGGATTTCATGCTTGAATCTTGATCAAATCCCATACATTCCATATTTTATATCCCATTCACATGCTCTTGGAAAAAGTACAGATGTTTTTCCGCACCTCAGATAAAAAAAGAAGAACCAACATGGTTATTATTCAAGTGTATTCTGCACACAAATGCCACAGATTAGCCCGATTTAAATATCAATGGGGCCAACAATAATGCAGATCTGCAGAACATCCACGCCTGCCTTGGATTTCTGCCACAGATCCTCTTGTATATCACACGTCTGATTTAATCTCAATGTTTATACATGCCCATACTATTATGCTTTCATGTGTAGATATGGGTCACACTGCTGACTAATTATTGTTTTCTGTTTTTCTAGCCTGGGATGGTGCGGAAGCTGTAAAATCTAGAAGGAAAGGTCCAACATTTGGTGGTATGTTTATTTTATTGGCCATAGCAGCAAATCGCAGTGCAGCTTTCATTTTTTATATAAAATAAAATCTCAGCTCTGAGTGATTGCTGTGATCAGTTTTGATAAATGAAGCCCAGTGTGTCTGTGGTCTAGGGCAAATGTCTCTTATTTAAAGGGGCGGTCTTGTTTACAAAGCCAAACAGGTCCAGCTTCTGAATTCCTGGACAACAGCTGTTGGCTATACGTTTTCCCTGCATCAGTCTACTATTCAAAAGAATTGCTGACCTTGCATGATCTGAATGGGTCAGATCAACCAGAGCAAGTGCTACTCATTTAGCACCTCTCTACTCTGGTCCATAGAGGGAAGCTTTACTTTCCTAAAACTTATTTTCTGTGTTTCTTTCTGTGATATAAGCCAATGGAGCTGTACTTAAGGGAATCTGTCAGTCAGAGAAGGACGCTTCTATAGTGCTGATAAAGAAAATTTCTCGCCCATATTCATTGGGGGACACAGCTATACCCACGCTTTTCTATGTCCTCTAGGAGGCGTTGACACTAGTAAAAGCTGTTAGCTCCTCCCCTGGCAGCTATACCCCCTCCAGCCTGGAGAGAGAGCTTCAGTTTTTTCTAGTGTCAATAGGAGGCAAGACCTCCCTGCTCTGCAGGGATCTCCTGAAGATTATTATTTTTTATTTTGGTTTATTTTTTTCCTTCCTTTTCAGATGGGAAACGGTGGACGCCTCGCCTCCCTGTTATCCCGGGGTCGAGTTGCGCCAGCGCCGGTCACCTGCACTGCTGCCTCCCCCAAAAAAGATAAGGTGGACCAGGGCAGCCTCGCTCCCCTGCATCCCGCCAGCCAAGGGGTCAACCATCCAAGTCCCTCAATTCCAGCGTCCCGCCACTACGGTGCCGGTAGCTGAAGGGGTGACCCTGCTGGAACCAGAGGAAGGGTGAAGATGGCGGCTGGACAGATAAGTAAATGCCTGCTCCAGGCCATCGACGACTGCCCGCCCGCCCTGCCAGCTTAACCATCAAAACAGCTCCAAGGATTCATTATTAAAAGCGGCAGCAGTTTATCCTCAAACAGCATTAGACAGGGCCGCACAGTCTCTGTGAAAAGCGGGGTCGTCTGTTAGCGCTGGGGCACAGACAAGGCCGCGATCGGGGGGCGGAGCCTAGCTCTTACTGCGTTGTGGAAAACGAAGTTTGAGGCCATGACACTACCGCATAATCCACCCCTTCCGGGAGGGGATGCGCTACAGTGAAGGGGCGCCGCTCCGGAGGGGGTTAACTGGCGCGATTGGCCGAGCATCGCATCGGTGTTCCGGCCAGCGTGTGTTTGTTTTTCTTTTTTTCTGTTGGCCTGCCCCGCGCTCATTGAGACTGGCGCACTGCTCCGGTCTCTCTGCGCTCCGGTCGGCCGTGCGCATCATGCAGATCAAGCCACCCCTGGGGGCATGCACCGGCGAGAAAACAGGAAAGGTTGCGGCAAAGCTCTTCCCCCCCGTGAGTTGAATCTGTGAGTAAGAGGGCCAGAGCAGAACGTTCTCCTTGGCCACCTCCGCAATCTCCCCTTCCTCCATTTTCCTCCCTATGGTCTCACTCAGACACACCTTTCCATTCCTGGAAAGGTTCGGTCCAGATGGGGGGGGAGATATTGTGCTTCGTGCTCTCTCTCTCTCAAATCCGTTGCAATCTTATGATTGCGTCCACAGTAGCCAGCAGTCCTTCTTGTCTGCATTACCCCCCTCCTTCAGGTGGAGTATTGCACCACTAATGCATACAATACTACCGTAGGCATTATAACTAAATTAAATGCTAGAGCGCCAGCGGGCGTTTTCCCCCTTCTTAGGGGACAGTATGGCATTCCATGGGGTACAGTATGTACCGTATGCATTGGCCAGGTTCTATACTGGGCATTCTGGCATTATCACCGGTTACAGTGTTTACTGTAGGCATTACCCCTTCCTTGGTGCGGTAATTGCACTCTCACAAGGCGCTGGATTCGCCATATGCATTGCACTTCCTTAAACGGCGTAATCTCCCTATCGTTGCATCTCTTCCTGCCGTAAGCATGACCAATTCCGCTGGCAGCACTTGTTGTAGGCGTCACCCCTTCCTTAGGCGGAGTGATTGCACTACTATGGATACAGTGCTTGCCTTATGTTCTGCCCCCTGTGGTAGGTGCACTAAGTACAGTTACACTGGTTTTAGTGCTGGACGTATGCATCCCCCCCTTCTGTAGGTGGCGGCCTTGCATCTCCACTGGGCTTTGTCCCGGCCGTATTCATTAGTCTTTCTTCCATCACCGTGCTTCCTGTTGCATTCCCATTCCACGAGTGATCCACTTACAGGGGCATACCTGAGCAGCTTAGATTGCTACGGTTCATCTACGCTACGGCTCTAGATGCCTTAGCTTCTTCTGGAGGGGCGTGGCAACAGTCAATACCCGCGGATGCCGGTGCTCTGCATCTGCCGTGTATGGGTGCCGCCAGTGGCTACGGTCGCAGTCTCCACTTGGTATCCTTCTTATCTTTCGGTGCTGGTTTGGAGCATGGTTGTGACATCCTCTGTTTTTCAGAGGGGTTACCTAGCAACACTTGTGTCCTAGACCACCCTTCTCCATGGCCTCTTCGGTTCCAAGCGAGTCGAGCGAGTGTTCACTGACTCTGTAGTCCCCCCTCAGCTGTTTTTTTTTTTTTTACCCGGACGCTAGCTTGCTGTTGCTCCTGTTCAGAGCCCTTCCAGATAAAGTGTTAAAGCTAGCTCTTCTTAACTGGGGCAGTATGTTGCCATGGCTTCTGCGGTTGGCCCTCACGGCTTCCCTTTAGTTTTGCGCAACGGGGCAAGCGCTGGCTGTTTCTGGGTGAGTGGTATCTGCGTTACCACTGTATACTACGGTTCTTTCTGCACAGCTCCTTCGTCAGGTGGCGGATTCTTCTAGATCTGAATTGGTAGTCTCTGCGGTGTGGCCCCCTCCTCTGCTGGAGTATGGCCTAGCGATGCAGCTGTGGCTCCCCTTACTTGACTTCCTCCTCTGGCAGAGTTTTTGGCACAGCTACTCAATCCCTGGCTACATCGGGATTTGCACGGGGTATTCTTTGGTGGCCTTCTATTCCAGTGTTTCGGACCCGTCTGGTGAGATGTGGTGCGCTCCACATCTCTCCTTTTGCAGGTGAATCCTTCCAATGGTCCTGGGTGCGTTACCTGTATATATTTATATTACCTCTCTTACGACATCACTAAGGTCTAGGTCACGTCAGCCTTCTGGTGATCATACTTTCCACCGCCCATTCCAGGGGTAGACTGTGAGACTCCCCACATCAGACGGAGCGGGGTTTCTGACACGTCTTGCTGTGTTGATAGACGTTCCATTCCTGGTACGGAAGTTTGGACCTGGACGTGTGGACTTGGCTTCGAGACTGTCTCGAAAACTTCCCACCTTTCTCTCCCAAGCGGAGATCCGGCAGCTTGCGGAGTGGACACCCTGATTCCCCCGTTAAGAGTTCTCCCGCCTTGCGTTTTCCCCCCTTCCTACCCAGAGTTCTACGGAAGATCAGGATGAGGGGGTATTCCGACTATCCTAGTCGCCCTGAGAATTGGCCGTCGCACGTGGTACTCCGACCTCGTCTCCTTCTAGGGGACTTCCTGGTCACTGCCACTCTGTGATGTCCTTCCTTCGCAGAGTACGATCTTCCATTAGTATTTTACACCTCTTTGTTGCCGGCATGGCTGTTAGGACCACCGTTCTTTGCGGTGAAATTTTTGTCGGCGGATGTCTTCCGCCGGCCTACATCGTCCAGGATCTATTCAGGACCTGGAGGTCCTTCCTGGTTTTCTGTGGAAGCGAAAATGTTCTGCCACTTCGTTTTTCTCCCTCGCGGTCCTGTTCTAGAATCAGGGTTGGTCCTTGGTCTGGCCATTAGTTATTGCAGAGTCAGGCGTCGTCGCCTTCTATCCTTTCCAGCGCTCTCAAGTTCCCTGGAGCCCTTGTGGAAGGGTTTTTTCCTTTCCGACTCCTAGTTTTTTCTGGTCGCTATCACTTCCATCAGACGGGTGTCTGTGTTGGCGGAGCTCTCTGTAGAGAATTCTTCCTGGTTCTTCATAGGGTTCAGGACTTCGCTGCCTGCCCCTTCTGTTCTTCCGAACGGGGTCTCTGACTTCCATATTAACGGAAAAAGTGTCCTTCCCTTACTGTGCTCATCTCCTTCACCCTAAGGACATGGAGTTACACCGTTGGTCGTTGTCAGAGCTCTGCAGATCTGTTTAACAGCCTCCGGTCCCCTCCGCTGTACGGATCCCCTTTTGTCATTCTAAAGGGTCCTCTGAGGGGTTTGGCGGCTTCCAAGGGGCATTCGTGCGTCGAATTTGGTCTACTGTTGCTAAAGCATACCGCGCCCGAGGCAGGGTTCCGACCTTATGGCTCACGAATACTCCACCAGGGCGCATCTTTGGCTCGGAGGAATTGCACTTCGGCTGCACAGTTGTGTAAGGTGGCTCCCGGTCCTCCTTAAACATGTTCACAAGAGTTACCAGGTGCATACTTCTGCATCGTTGGTTGCTGCGTGGGCCGCGTGGTCTTGCAGGCGACAGTTCTTAGTTGCCTGCAGGAGCGCCTGCTCCGTGTGTCTGTGGTTTTCCCTCCCGTGGACTGCTCTTGGATGTCCCACGGTTTTCTGTGTCCCCCAATGAATATGGACGAGAAAACGCGATTATTTTTTTATAACTTACCAGTAAAATCTCTTCATTGGGGGACACAGCACCCACCCAGTATTGCTGTTCGGCCACAGTTGTGGCTGTTGCTGGATAGAACCCTGTTCGGTTCTTGGCATTGTTGCTGTTCCACGTTTTTCGTTGGTTTACTTGCTTCTCACAAACTGAAGCTCTCTCTCCAGGCTGGAGGGGGTATAGCTGCCAGGGTAGGAGCTAACAGCTTTTACTAGTGTCAACGCCTCCTAGAGGACATAGCTATACCCACGGTTTTCTGTGTCCCCCAATGAAGAGCGAGAAAGAGATTTTACTGGTAAGTTATACAAAAATCTCGTTTTTGGAGTCTCGGGCAAGGAATAATGTTGACGTCCCTAGAGCTATTAAGTGGTGTCCTCAGATTGGACACCACTTTCCTTTTAACTTATTTTCTGCCAGGATGGTTTTTAAACTTTTGACACAAAATCTGAATTCTTCAATAAAAACTGATTATACCTGGCAGATTGTGAAAATCTGCCCAGCACACCCACTCATGGGCGTCTTCATGCAATTGTTAAGATTTGTAAAAAAATAAATAAAAATTTGACCAAAAGTCTCAGCCAAACAGAGCCCGAGACATGCTCCTCCTAAAAATGAACATACAAAATGTGCAGAGGTAACACATGCTGCTTATGCCTGTTTGGGAATCTTCACAAAGTCAAGGGACGAGAACAAAAATCTCTGAACCAGATAATGCAAACACTTGCAGATTCCACCAGTCACCCCTCCCTCACACAGAATGGAGAAGTAAAACTTCTGTTCCCCAACGAATTATTGCTACTATTCCAACCAGATGGTGGATCCTGGTAACATCTTAAAGCTTTCATTCTGGGCATTAATATGATGCCTGGATTTAAGCTTGAGATGGGCATTTAAAGGGGTTGTCCAAGCTATTTTTATTGATGGCCTATCCTCAGCATAGGTCATCAATATCAGATCGGTGGGGGGTTCCGACTCCTGCCAACTCCGCCGATCAGCTGTTTGAAAAGAAGTGCCAGCACAGCCTTCCCTTCATTGTTTTACCTGGCTCTGTATTATTCACTTGACTAGGAAGGAGCCTCCCCATGGAAGTGAAAGGGACGGCTTCTTGTAATTACACCTTCTCACTGCTGCGATGTCGACGGTAAGCATGTAAACGATGAAGGGAAGGCTGCGCTGGCACTGCCCATGGCCTTGTCTTCAACCAGGCCGGCCGATCTGATATTGATGACCTATCCTGAGGATAAGTGATCAATAAAAATAACTTAGATAACCCCTTTCAGATTATGATGTATTACATAAATCACTGGCAATGAAATGGTTCACTTTTGATCCAAGCCTATTGTGTATTTTGCAGATATGGAAGTGTTGTATTGGAAGCATGCTAAGGAACGTCTTGCTGCACAGAGGCAACTCCAGAAAAGAATGGTAATCACATTGTTCTAATATATATATATATATATATATATATATATATATATATATATATATATATATACATATACACACACACGCACGATTGATGTATAGTTTATAGTTTTGATGGAAAAGATTCAGTAAAATTGTAATTTATACATTTATATCTCTGCTCTTTCTAACCTCTACTATTGTGTCCTCACTGAGGTCAGCATAGTATAGTGACAGACCCGCTGTAGTCTTACAGCCATGTTAGAAGTGCATAATATGGTTATATGGAAGCAAACATATATATTATTATTTTTTTCATCACAATGAGTGTATCTTACAGGCTCAGTATGATTAGCTTTGCATTGAAAACATTGTACCTGGTTTTATAAGTAACACTAAGACCTCATGCACACGACCGTATGTGTTTTCGTTCCGCAAAAAATACGGACGACGTCCGTGTGCCTTCCATATTTTGCAGAACGGAATAGCTGGCCCCTAATAGAACAGTACTATCCTTGTCCGTAATGCGGACAATAATAGGACATGTTCTATTTTTTTGCGGAACGGACATATGGAAACGGAATGCACACTGAGTAACTTCCGGTTTTTTGTTTTTTGCGGACCCTTTGAAATAAATGGTTCCGTATATGGTCCGCAAAAAAAAACGGAACGGGCACGGAAAAAAATACGTTCGTGTGCATGAGGCCTAACGGTAAGGATTATGCTCAAGGCTGAAAATAATGGACTGAAAAAAACAAAAACGACAACCTACTTCTAGTGCTATATCTAATACACTCAGGTAGACGTTCTTATCCGTAACCTCTTCACATTTTTCTTAGGGGCCACAATTTGCAAAAGTGGCAGAATTACTTGCTGAAGATGACCTGGTAAATCATGTGGAAGAAGGGCGCGATGCAGACTATTTGGATCATGATGATGGTGCAGGTCTGTGTACAAAAGTTTAGATGTATATAAAATATATTACTATTGAGTTACTAAATGGGATACAAATATCCGGTAACGCTACAGAATATTTACTGTTTACAGTTAGAAAACCTGTTGCCATAAAATTCTGTGTAATCTGCTGGCAGCACGTTTATAGAGCATCTCCTTTTTCTATATTTAAAGGGAACCGATCACCTCTACTATTCTGTCCTCACTGAGGTCCACATAGTATTCTGATAGAGCCACTTGTTAGAGGTCCATAATATGATTATATGAATCCAAACAAAGCCACAGTTCTGTTAAGGGGGATGCCATGACTAAGGATAGCTTGCGTCTGTCCGAAATGCGTGGGTCATGATTTACTATTTGAATGTTATACCTGTAATGTGATCTAATAAGGGAGAAGATTTTATGGACGTGCTGCTGGATTTCCCCTGTTTGCTATGCGCCTCCTGTGTATCATCCGAAACGTGTGGTCGGATACATTGACTCTGAGCTTGACTGGCTTCCTTTTCTTATTTGGGGAGAGTTCACAATGTTATTTTACCGTTCTTCTGATTCTTTTGTTATAGGATCCTGAGATATATATTTTTTTCATCTGACATCAGAACGGTAAAATAACTGTAACATTTCTCCAAGATCTTTCCTGTTATGCATAGGAAGGAAACCTGTCAGTCTTGGGCAGGAGAGGTTTCATTTGCCTCATTTCCCATGCAGCACTAGTGCACTCTGCAAAAGTACTGAATGCTAGCCCTAGAAACTTTTGGTGGCAAAAAAAACACCACCTGGCAGAGTTCAATGGCATAGAACTCTGGTACTGTAAAGCTGCAGTCTCACAGCCATGGTAAAGTCTATAACAAAGCCACAGGTCTGTTGTGGGGGAATTTTATTGAAAATTCTGATTTAATACTACTATCTGCAACCTACATTGCGAATAATTTTGAAAGTTTTGGTTTACTTTGTATCAGTTAAATTATTTTTTTTTCTCCATTTCTTGTCCAAAGTCCCAGATTTGAGTAACATGAGACACCCAACAGTCTGAGCTAAAAGTCTCCCTAATCAGAGGGCTCACAGTAACAAGACTCTTAGGGCTCATGCACACAAACGTATTTTCTTTCCATGTCCTTTCAGTTTTTTTTTTTGGCTTTTTCAATGGGTCTGCAAAAAAAAATGGAAGGTACTCCGTGTGCATTCCGTTCCGCAAAAAAATTGAACGTGTCCTATTATTGTCCGCATTACAGACAAGGATAGGACTGTTCTATTAGGGGCCAGCTGTTCCGCAAAATACGGAATGCACACTGACATCCGTATTTTCTGCGGATCATAATACATACGGTCATGTGCATGAGGCCTTAGGGCTGTTGCACACAAGCGAGTCCATTGCGGGAATGACAGTGTGTGTGAGCGTGATCCTCCGTTCTGGACTTGCAGGAGCACATGGCATTATACCGATTTTATAATGCTGTGTGCCTCGGCATGACCTTACTTTTACAGGATCATACTGACATAAAGCTGTCATTATGATCTTGTAGAATTAAGGTCAGGCAGAGGCACCCAGCATTATAAATCGGTATAATGCCATGTGCTCCTGCAAGTCCAGAACGGAGGATCATGCTCGCACACAGTGTCATTCCCGCAATGGATTCACTTGTGTGCAACAGCCCTTAGGGCTTGGAGGACTGACTGATGTTCCATCCATCATTCAAATACAATTTTCAGTACATGGCTGGAGATCTCATCTGCTTGGAGATACACACCCTATGTTACCTGACACAGACCAGTTCTGGTTGTGCTACATACATCTAAAGTTTAATATTGTAAGATATTTCTCGCCCATTTTCCTTGGGGGACACAGACCTTGGGTATAGCTTCAGCTCCCTAGGAGGCGTGACACTAAGTAAAACTGTTAAGCCCCTCCTCCATCAGCTATACCCTCAGCCTGGAGATAGAGGCTACCAGTTTTAGCTTAGTGTCCAAGGAGGCAAGACACTCCCTGCTACTGCAGGGCTGTTTTCTCCTTGTTATTTTTACTTTTTCTTCTAATTTTGTTATTTTATTTTTTCCTAGGGATACCAGAGACGCATTAGACCTCTCTGCTCTCCCGGGGTTGAGCTGCGCCAGTGCCAACTTATCTGCACTGCTGCCTCCCCCACAGAAGCAATAGGAGGATCTGGGCAGCAATGGCTCCCCTACATCCCGCCAGCTAGGGGGTCGCCCGCACGCCAAGCCCCTCTTCCAGCTTCCTGCCACTGCGGTGCCAGTGGCTGAAGGGGCGACCCTGCTGGAAGGGACTGAGGGTGAAGACGTCGGACGGTGAGATGGCTATTCCAGCCCATACCCCGTCCCTATCTGCATCTACCCCTCTGGGTAAGGGGGGCACCCGTGGTCGCTCATTCTGAGCGCTCATCTGCAGGACAATGCAGCACAGCAGCATCCTCAGCACCCCCACGCCGTTCCCCCCCCCCCACGCTGCTATCTTTCTCCCCCCCCCCTCCCCCTCATTCGGGGCTGACTCCATTTTTCTCTTCTCTCTCTCCCCCTTCCCGCCGAGAACGGGGGGCGGGGCTTAGCGGTCCCGGCAGGGGGCGGGGCTTACGTGCGCGTCATTTTGGGGGCGGGGCTACGTTCTCCTTCACAGGAGACATTTCAAGCGCTGGAGGGGGCGGAGCTTGTTCCCCGCGCTTTCTGCTGAGGTTTCCCGCGCTTCCTCACTCCTGACAGGAAGCTGGGACACGGTGGGGGACTCTAACCTCCTGTGTACATCGCTCGGCTTCTGTGGGCGCTCTCTGCTGCTCTCTGCTGTTCACTGCTTCTCTGCTGCTGCTGATCTGGGCCATCTCCTGACGTTCTTCTGAGGCACTGGTAGGACAGTTAACCCTCTCCTAACCCTCCTGGTCATAGCTGCTATAACCCTTTGTGGTCTCTATATTAGAGTACAACCACACTTCAGCATGTCAGATCCCACAGGTGCCCCCAAACCCTGGTACCATGCCTGTACCGCCTGTAAGGAACTTTTTCCGCGTGGGCAATCTGAGCCGCATTGCCTTGCATGTCAGGCCCCGGTGCAGGGCCCGCTTCCCGCTGCGCCCCCCGGTGCCTCTGAACCCCCTGACTGGGCTAGGTCTCTGTCTCAGGCGGTGGAAAGCCTTACACACGTAGTGGGCCGTCTCGTGGATAGACCGCCTCTCCCGCAGGCTGCCACAATCCCTGTCGCACCCGCTGGGACTACCGTTTCTGCCGCCCCCACTGGTTCCCTGCCTCCCAGGAATCTTCCAGGGCCCGGCATACTCAGAAACGTTCAAGGGTTGAGCGCACATCTTCTCCAGATGCTTCGCTCTCTCCGCCATGCGTGCGAGCTCAGTCAAGTCTATCCTCTCAAAGGGATACGCTTTCTGAGGGAGAACTGGCGGATTCGGACGTGGACATGGACTCAGAGCTTCCGTCCAAATTGGCGTCCGCGGTGGGGCATCTTGTCACTAGCATCCGTGATACCTTTCAGCTACACGATGACCCCCCCCAGCTCTGAACAGGCCGGCGTGTCCTTTCTCCGCCCCAAACAGGCCTCCAAGGTTTTTCCCATACACGCTGATTTTTCTTCTGTGGTATCCAAGGCTTGGACTCGGCCTAATGTCCGCTTTATTACACCCAAAAAGCTGGACATTTGTTATCCCTTTCCAGCGGATTCTGTGACCACGTGGACATCCCCGCCTAAGGTTGATCCTCCCGTGGCTCGCCTGTCCAAAAGCACTACTATTCCTGTACAGGACGGATCTTCCCTCCAGTCTGTTGAGGACCGTCGTACGGAATCCCTCTCCAAGGCCATATTTGCTGCCTCTGGTTCGGCCCTTAGACCGGTCTTTGCCTCCGCCTGGGTTGGCAAAGCGGTCTCTGAATGGGGTTTGCAACTGGAACGGGAGTTAGGGTCGGACGTCCCTGTTCAGGACCTCCGTTCCTTAGCCCAACTAATTGTTCAGGCCGGAAAATTCGTCTGTGAGGCCTCCCTTGATGCGGGTGCCCTCATTGCCCGTTCCTCTGCCCTGGCAGTTTCTGTCAGGAGGGAACTCTGGCTGAAGGTTTGGGCGGCGGACGCCGCTTCCAAACGCTCTTTGGCCGGCCTACCATTCACGGGTTCCCGCCTGTTCGGAACCCGTCTGGACGAACTTATATCAGAGGCCACGGGTGGGAAGAGTACTCACCTCCCCCAGGCCAATGGGCGCCCCCCGTGGTCGCGCTGGTTCGTCCCGTTTTCGGTCCTTTCGCAAGCCCACCGGGTCTAGACCCGCGGCCAGTTCTTCTTCCTCTGGCCCAGCCCAGGATAGACGCAAGAAGCTGTTTTTTCGGACGCAACCTACCTGGCGCAAGTCCCAGCCTGCACGGGCTCCCACAGGCCAGCAGCCCTCTGCCTGAAGGTGCGCCCCCACCCACCCGGGTGGGGGGCCGCCTTCTCCTATTCAGGAACGTATGGCGGGCCCACATCTCAGACGCATGGGCGCTCGAGATTGTATCTTGCGGATACAAAATCGAATTTGCGTCCATTCCGCCAGACCGTTTCTTCCGATCCCGTCCTCCGCGAGATCCCGTACGAGTGGCCGCCTTCTTCGCGGCCATTCACTCTCTAATGGACAAGGGTGTCGTCGCCCCCGTGCCTCCGACGGAAAGGTTCAGGGGGTTCTACTCGAACCTCTTTGTGGTTCCCAAGAAGGAAGGCTCAGTGCGTCCGATCTTGGACCTAAAACGCCTGAACCGTTTTCTCCGACTGCAGAGATTCCGGATGGAGTCTCTCAGGTCCGCAGTGGCCTCCCTGGAAAGAGGGGATTTCATGGCCTCAATCGACATTCAGGATGCATACCTCCACGTTCCGGTTGCTCCATGTCATCACCGCTTCCTGCGCCTCGCGGTGGGGGACGATCACTTCCAATTCGTCGCCCTTCCCTTTGGTCTGGCGACGGCTCCTCGAGTGTTCACCAAGGTCCTGGCCCCTGTCTTGGCCCTTCTACGTTCAAGAAGTGTTTTTCTTCTCCCATACTTGGACGACATCCTGGTCAAGGCACCCTCCTTCTCTCAGACATCCCGCAGTGTGGAACTCACTCTGGAGACCCTGACGCGGTTCGGTTGGATTATCAACCACCCCAAATCTTCCCTTACCCCCTCCAGACGGCTGATCTTCCTGGGGATGCTCCTGGATACAGAGTTGGCGGAGGTCCGCCTTCCGTCGGACAAGCGTCTGGCCCTTCGCGGGTCGGTTCGCAGTCTCCTCCGTCATCACCGCCCTTCCCTCAGATCCAGCATGCGGTTGTTGGGAAAGATGGTTGCCTGTTTCGAAGCGGTGCCGTTCGCACAATTCCGATCCCGCACCTTTCAGAGGGCAATTCTGTCGGCCTGGGACAAATCACCGAGGAGTCTGGACAGGACCTTTCTTCTGCCTCCCCTGGCTCGGGCTTCCCTCGGCTGGTGGTTGCATATCCCTCTAAGGGGCAAGTCCTTCCTTCCACTGAACTGGCTGGTGATTACCACAGATGCCAGCTTACGGGGGTGGGGGGGGGGGGTTTCCCTCCCCGGTCCGTCCAGGGCGTTTGGTCTCTATCGGAGTCCAGACTTCCAATCAATATTCTGGAACTGAGGGCGATTCTTCTGTCCCTCAGACACTGGACCCATCTGCTGAGGGGCCACCCTGTTCGGATCCAATCGGACAATGCCACGGCTGTGGCATACATAAACCATCAGGGAGGCACTCGCAGCGATGCAAGAGGTGACCCTCATTCTCCTCTGGGCGGAGACGCACGTGCCGGCCTTATCTGCGATTTACATCCCGGGGGTGGACAACTGGGCGGCGGATTTCCTCAGCCGGTCCACCATCGACCCGGGAGAATGGTCCCTGCACCCAGAGGTGTTCGAAGCCCTTTGTCTTCGCTGGGGTCGCCCCGACGTGGACCTCATGGCCTCCAAATTCAACCACAAGGTCCCCCTATACCTGGCCAGGGCACGGGACCCGAAGGCATACGGCGCCGACGCGCTCGTCCTTCCGTGGCGCGAATTCTCCCTTCTGTACGTCTTTCCTCCTGCCACGGGTTCTTCGGAGGATCGCGGCAGAGGGCGTCCCCGCGATTCTAATCGCCCCGGATTGGCCCCGCCTGTCTTGGTACGCCGACCTAATGTTGCTGTTGGCAGACGCACCGTGGCCACTGCCCTCCAGGGAAGACCTTCTCTCTCAGGGACCGATCTTCCACAAGCATTTAGGCTCGCTACGTTTGACGGCGTGGCTATTGAGACCGCCGTCTTAACGCAACGGGGTTTCTCCGCGGACGTAGTCCGCACCATGATCCGGGCTCGTAAGCCCGTATCCTCTAGGATCTACTATCGGGTTTGGAGGTCCTATCTGGGGTTCTGTGAGTCCCGGAGCATCCCACCTCTCCGGTTTTCTCTTCCCACAATCCTGTCCTTCCTCCAGTCGGGTCTGGACCTGGGGCTGTGCCTCAGTTCTCTGAAGGGTCAGATTTCGGCGCTGTCTATTCTTCTCCAGCGTCCCCTGGCCCCTCTAGGGCCAATTAAGACCTTTTTACAAGGGGTGGCTCACTCTGTTCCGCCGTACCGCCCTCCAGTTCCTTCCTGGGACCTGAATGTGGTGCTCTCGGCGCTCCAATCAGCCCCCTTCGAGCCTTTACGGGAGGTCTCCCTTCGCCTTCTGTCCTGCAAGGTCATCTTTCTTGTGGCCGTCACGTCTCTCCGACGGGTGTCGGAGTTAGCGGCTCTTTCTTGCTCCGAACCTTTCCTGATCTTCCACCAGGATAAGGTTGTGCTTCGGCCTGTCCCGACTTTCCTGCCAAAGGTGGTCTCCGCCTTTCACATCAATGAGGACATCGTCCTTCCGTCGCTCTGTCCCTCTCCTTCCCACCCCAGAGAACGGGAACTGCACCGTCTGGATGTGGTCAGGGCGTTGAGGATTTACTTGGAGGTCACCGGGTTCTTTTCGGCGCACGGACTCCCTGTTTGTGGTTCCGGAGGGTTCGCGCAAAGGGTTGGCGGTCTCCAAGGTGGCTATTGCCCGTTTCATTAAACTGGCGGTGTCTGAGGCTTATCGAGCCAAGGGCAGACCTCCGCCTTTCGGCGTCACTGCTCATTCCACCAGAGCAGTCGGAGCTTCCTGGGCGCAGAGGCATCGGGCCTCGGCTGAACAGTTGTGCAAAGCAGCCACTTGGTCCTCTCTGCACACTTTCACAAAGTTCTATAGGGTGCATACGCATGCATCAGCGGATGCTGCTTTGGGTCGCCTGGTTTTGCAGGCAGCGGTTTCCTGATGCTCTGGTGGTGTTCCGCCTTGGGTTTGTGGTCCCTCCCTTCTTGGACTGCTCTTGAACGTCCCAAGGTCTGTGTCCCCCAAGGAAAATGGGCGAGAAAAGGAGATTTTTGTATAACTTACCAGTTAAATCTCTTTCTCGCTCTTCCTTGGGGGACACAGCACCCACCCTTCTGTGTTTGGTTACAGGGTTATGGTCTGGCGCCCCGTTGGGTTGCTGGCTGGTTGTTTGCGTTATTGGTTGTTATCCTTTCACTACTTGGACACGCAACTGGTAGCCTCTATCTCCAGGCTGAGGGTATAGCTGATGGAGGAGGGGCTTAACAGTTTTACTTAGTGTCACGCCTCCTAGGGAGCTGAGCTATACCCAAGGTCTGTGTCCCCCAAGGAAGAGCGAGAAAGAGATTTAACTGGTAAGTTATACAAAAATCTCCTTTTTACAATTTTTTATTAATTCAAAAAACTAATATGAAATGCATATGATATGAAAAGCATGCTTGTCAGATTCTATATGAACAGAAATAACGTTCTCTTTGTATCCCATTTTTCTTTTTGGACAGATCTCTCAGACCATGAAGACTTAGGTCTGAACATTCCAGCTTAGTCTACACGAAGAGCCAGCTTGTACGGGTGTTGGTAATGCATATTCACATTCTTCATGCTCGTCACTGTCATCAGTATTATGTTTTCTATGGCTGAAGTAGAACATTTGATACATTTTAGCAATGATAAAGGAAATGTACTCTCAACTAAAACTGACCTCAAATATTCCCCTCATGATACCTCTTCACCTCAAATTAGGCATACAGGTGTATAATAAGGCCTCCCAGATTTTCTTGGGTGCTTTGCCAAGGGGATCCAGCATCCAATGTCACAACGGAAGCATATTCACTTTACTAAAAGCTCCATTCAAAATCCTTAATGGTGGCAGAGTTTTGTGAGATGATAGATTTTTAATGAAGTTTCTAATAAAGTGGATATGCTTTAATGGTGACGTTGGCTGCTGGATCCTCTTTAATTACTTCTACACTCCCATCGATCCGATTGTTTGGCAGCCAGGTTAGCTGTATTTCTCTTGTGCCTATTGTACAGTATACACACAAACCTATAGGATGCTTCAATAAGGAGGCTTGGAAGACAGCACACACTTTTCTTAATTTTTTTTATAATTTAGCTCTTTTTGGCTCCTGCCTCTAGTACAGAGGCCAGAAAAATTGTTATAAAACCATTGGGGATTTTTAGCTGCTTTCACTTTTCAGTAGTTTTTTTCCATTTCTTTTGTGGATTTTAATTTTGCTTCTCCTGGATGATGGACAATAAAGCTGTAACTGACTGCGCCTTGTCATTTGCAGATCCAATGGATCTCCACGACCATATGACATATGAGGAGCTTGTGAGAAGAAATGTGGTAAGTACGAAATTTCAGGTCTTAACCGCTTCAAAGGGATCAATAAATTACTATAATAAACCTCTGAAGTCCAGAGGTTTTCTTTTAGGATAACGTGTTGGGTCAAATAGTCTATTCTATTGGCTGTGAACACGAGCGTATTCTTTGTCCATATCAACGCCCGACCGTGGTTTTAACTGATCCAGACACAGAGCATTAAAGGGCTATTTCTTTTTTGGTGATCTTATTAAAGTACGTTACTGATAGTGATTCTATCTTATTCTATGATTTTAGGAGTTATTTATTGCAAATTCTCAGAAGTATGCCCAAGAAACGGTACTTTCCTTGCGTGTGCGAGAGTGGGAGGATAAAATGGAACCACAACTTCAAGAACAGGTATGAACTGTCTTTACAGCAAACTTCAACCATCTGCAGTAGAGTTTTAGGCTTTTGTTCCTAATAACTAAACATTTGAAGTGGAGCACTCTTCCATATACACTATAAAAGTCCTAGATAGGGTCCATTGTATTCAATGAACTAAAAATGAGCTTTCTCCTGTAAACTTCCCTTAATGATGAAACTTAATCACAAGGGTCCCTTTCAGTGGTACCCCAAGACAACTCCTTTTAAAAATTCTTTAAAGGGAGTCTGTCACCTCCATATGGCCATATACAGTGCTTACATGGCTCTGTAGCAGACCTATACAGGATTGTAACGGTACCTTTGTTTTTCCTGCTGGTGCAAGTCAAAAGAAAAAAGTTTAATTCATATGCAAATGAGCACTGTCAAGTGCCCAGGGGCGGCATTCAGTGTGTAGGTGCCCAGGCTGCTCTGCCTTCTTTTCACTTTACTCCTCCTCTGCCTTTGCCCGCCCTCCAAGTCTCTTGCCTCATCGATAGGTCCGGACTTGGAGGGCGGGCAAAGGAAGAGGCTGGGGAGCAGTAAAGTGAAAAGAAGGCAGAGCAGCCTGGGCACCTACACACTGAACGCCGCCCCTGGGCACTTGACAGTGCTCATTTGCATATGAATTAAACGTACCTACCATTCTGCCGGCTCCTTCCTTCTCCTGCAGTGCCTGCACCCGGTGGCCATCTTGCTGCTCTGCTACTGCAATCGGCTTTCTCTGTCTGGGACACAGCACCATTGGGTCTGGTAGGCAGCCTTTTTGGCTGACTCTTTTTCCTTGCAGGTTCCATCCTAGCCCTCATGTCTTCTGGTCGGGACCCCACTCCCCCTGCCGCGATTTCCACCCATTACGCCTGTTCCCTGTGTAATAGGAAGTTCCCATGCGGCCGGTCTAACTCCCTCTGCACACAGTGCCTCAACCCCAGGCCGCCCCTGCGGGCCCCTCCGTGTCGGTCCTTCCTCGGATCATTCCCCCGATAAGTCAGAGTCTGGCCTCCGCCCTGAGGGTTTTCACAAAGGTGCTAGCGCCTCTAGTGGCCCTTCTCCGTGCCAGGGGGGTCGCATTGGTGCCTTACCTGGATGACCTTCTGATCCGGGCTCAGTCATTGGAGGACAACTTGTCCAGCCTACGCATCACTCTCTCGGCTGGCTTATCAACCACTCAAAGTCCTCTCTCGTCCCATGCCAGAGGATGCCTTTTCTGGGCATGATCTTCGACACTCGAGTGTTTCTTCCCCCAGAGAAGATTGCCTTTCTTCAGGCGGGGGTGACTCGTCTCCGCGACCCATCTCCTCTGACCATCAGGATGTGTATGCGCGTCCTGGGCAGGATGGTGGCCTTCTCCCGGGACCTTCAGTTGTTCATCCTATCCAGGTGGGACAAGTCCCCGGCAGGCCTCGATCGCCGGACCCGTCTCCCCGCCGAGCTTTGCCAGGATCTCTCCTGGTGGCTGAATCCTTGGACGGTGTCCCTGGGCCGGTCCCCAGGTGGCGGGTGATCACCACGGATGCCAGCCTCTCGGTTGGGGAGCGGTCTTAGAGTCCCTCACTGTCCAGGGTCTTTGATCTGGTCTGTTCAGGAGTCTTCCCTGCAGATCAACGTTCTCGAACTCAGGGCAATTTTCCTGGCACTGTCTCACTGGACTCCCCTTCTCCGCGGTCTCCCGATCCGGGTTCAGACAGGCCACAGCGGTGGAATTGTCTATCTGAACCACCAAGAGGGCACCAGGAGTGTGATGGCCCTTCAGGAAGCCTCCCGCATCCTGCAGTGGGCGGAGAAACCCATTCCGGTTCTCTCCGCCATACACATTCTCGGGGTCGACAATTGGGTGGCAGGCTTCCTCAGTCGTCAGCTTGTCGACCCGGGCGAATGGTATCTCTACCCAGAAGTGTTCCTCCAACTTTGTCACCTCACCGTTGGGGAACCCCGGACGTGGATCTCTTTGCATCGCGCCTCAACCGCAGGCTCCCGTGCTATGTGGCACGGTCCAGGGACCCTCAAGCTCTCTCGGTCGACGCCCTAGTTCTGCCTTGGTCTCAGTTCGGCCTTCTGGTCCCCCCCCCCCCCCCCCCCCATTCCTCTCCTTCCCCGAGTGCTCAAGCGTCTCAAGGCAGCCCGTGTTCCGGCGATCCTGGTGGCTCCGGATTGGCCCCGCAGGGCGTGGTACGCAGATCTGGTGTTTCTGATCGCCGACGTTCCGTGGCGACTTCCTCTGCACCACGATCTCCTTTCCCAGGGCCATCCGAATTTACCTCAGCTTCGTTTGACGGCGTGGCTGTTGAGACCGCGGTCCTGAAGTCCCGTGGTCTCTCTGACTCGGTCATCCAGACGATGCTTCATGCTCGCAAGCCCCAGTTGGCCCGCATTTACTACCGGATCTGGAGAGTGTATTTTGCCTGGTGCGAATCCGGGCGTTTTCGCCCTCTCCGTTTCTCCGTCCCTAACATTCTGGCCTGCCTTCAGGCCGGTTTTGAGAAGGGTCTTCGCCTGGCTTCTCTCAGGGGGCAGATTTCGGTCCTCTTCCAACGTCCTGTGGCCTCGCGGGCCCAGGTTAGGACTTTTCTCCAGGGTGTTGCTCGCTGAGCCCCTCCCTTCCGGTGGGACCTGAATCTCGTCCTCGACGCCCTCCAGTCATCGCCCTTCGAGCCCTTGGCAGAGATCTCTCTGTCGTTTGTCTCGTTTAAGGTGGCTTTCCTCGTGGCAGTCACCTCCATCCGCCGGGTTTCCGAACTTGCGGCGCTTTCTTGCCGTTCGCCTTTCCTTGTGTTCCATCAGGACAAGGTGGCTTTGCGCCCTGTTCCCTCCTTCTCCCGAAGGTGGTCTCCTCGTTTCATATTAATGAGGAAATCGTCCTTCCTTCTTTCTGCCCTAATCCTTCTCACTCTAGGGAGGAATCCCTCCATTGCCTGGATGTGGTTCGGGCTCTTCGCCTGTATCTCCGCCTCACGGAGCCCTTCCGTCATTCGGACTCTTTTTGTGGTCCCGGCATTCCCTCGTAAGGGTTTGCCTGCCTCCAAGGCCACCATCTCTCGCTGGGTTCGGTCGGCCGTCAAGGAGGCCTATGTCGCGAAGGGCCGGGCTCCCCCTTCTAGGTTGACCACACATTCAACTAGGGCGGTTGGGGCTTCCTGGGCAGTGCGTCATCAGGCATCGGCTTCCCAGGTCTGCCGGGCCGCCACCTGGGCGTCAGTTCACACTTTTTCTAAGTTCTACCATATTTATTCCATGGCTTCTGCTGATGCCAGTCTGGGGCGCAAGGTTCTGCAAGAAGCTGTGCTTTAGATTGGTGGCATGGCGCTTTTTTCTTCCCTCCCTCGGGGACTGCTTTTGGACATCCCATGGTGCTGTGTCCCCCAATGCCATGCATGAGAAAATTTGATTTTTTGTTTTGTACTCACCGTAAAATCCTTTTCTCGTAGTAGGCATTGGGGGACACAGATCCCACCCTTCTTGAGTTTCTTCTTGTTTGAAGTCCCGGCGGTTGCCTAAGTTGGTTGTCGGGTTCCCCCAGTTAAAGACTTGTTTGCTTTCAGTTTTTTCTTTTTTGGTTCAGGTGTGGCGTTCCTACTGCTTTTGTACCGACTGATCTCTCTTGGCTCTGGCAGAGGGGTATAGCCCACCTGGGAGGAGCCAACACTTTTTTTTGTTTCTAGTGTCAGCCTCCTAGTGGCAGCTGGGCATATACCCATTGTGCTGTGTCCCCCAATGCCTACTAAAAAAATGCAAAAAAATCAAATTTTTCCTGCTTGTGCAAGTCTAAAGAAAAGAACAAGGGTACCGTTACAATCCTGTATAGGTGTGCTACAGAGCCAAGTAAGCACTGTATATTGCCATATGGAGGTGACAGTTTCCCTTTAAAAAAACTTGAGTTATACATTTCACTGCCAGGTGGCATAGTATCAGAATAAAGACCTTTTTGTGTATTTCCTTGCAGGAAGAAAGGGGCGCTTTCGATATTCATGATTACGGAGATCGTCTGGTGTCACAATTCAGTAAGGTGGGAGAGTGGAGATCTTTTGCAAGTCTAATGGCACACAGGGAACCCTATGAAATTTGCAGATACATGTTGGCATCTCTACAACTGGTGAGTATTCAACAATCTTTTCTGTCCATAATTCACAGATGTAGCAGAACTGAGCATGCTATTTTGACACTGTCATTGATGTGCTGTGCAATGTCTTATAACTGGGTTACCATACAACATCAAGCAGGCCTTCTATGTTATGCTGTAAAAGCTACAAATGACAAATTCCAGCTGCTAGACCTAGGTGCAAGACACAATTGGACCTATGCTGGGTGCAACATCATAGTAAGACGGATAAGTGTTAGTATAAGAAAATCTGCTTGCTGGACTACTTATTTTGAGAGCTGGCAGTGCTCGTTGCCAGGTGGTCAATCAGCCTGCTAAGTGCTAACCGGTTTTCAACTTTGCTATCAATCCATAGGACAGGTTTAGAAGGACTTTTCAACGCCCTAATATTTAGGCCAGACAAACACAAGTGAGTTTAATGCGAGCTACATGTGGCAGTGAGAGGTCCTGTTCTGAACTCTGCTCCTTTGACAGGATTGCACAGCGTTAGTGTGATTTATAAGGCTGTGAGTCATGGAATCTATTAAATTACACTGACATAATGGCTTTCAGTGTTGTAATTCAGTTCTCACAGGGACAACTACATTCTAAATCAGTATAAGGCCCCTTTCACACAAGCAAGTTTTCAGCGCGGGTGCAATGCGTGACGTGAACGCATAGCACCCGCACTGAATCCTGACCCATTAATTTCAATGTGTCTGTGTACATGAGTGTTGTTTTTCACGCATCAGTTCTGCGTTGCGTGAAAATCGCAGCATGTTCTATATTCTGCGTTTTTCACGCAAGCAAGTGCGGGTGCGATGCGTTTTTCACTGATGGTTGCTAAGAGATGTTGTTTGTAAACCTTCAGTTTTTTTATCACACGCATCAAAACGCATTGCACTCGCGCGGAAAAAACTGAACGCAATCGCAGACAAAACTGTGACTGAAGTTACTTGCAAAATAGTGAGAGTTTCACTGAACGCACCCTGAACGCATCCGGCCTCAATCCGCAACGCCCGTGTGAAACCAGCCTAAGGGTCCATTTAGACTACCATAGGTGTTTTGCAGTCTGCAAAATGCCGTGAGTGATCTGCATTTTGCGGAATGCACGTGGTCAGCCCTATATAGACACGGATGCTTTCAGGACATGGTGTGCTGTCCAAATCTTTTGCAGCCCCATTGAAATGAATGGGTCTGCGCCCGTTCTGCTAAATTGCGGCCCAAGCAAATTTGTGTATTAGCAAAATAGTTAATTTAACCCATTTTTAGTGCAGCACACAGATGGAATTCAGAAATTTAGAGAAAATATCAGGATAGTTATTATGAGTAGTTTCATAAATTGTTACTGCATTATGATTTTACGTCCCCTATGGTCTGATGGGAAAACTGCAGGGAATTGGAATCTCGATTGCAAGCTGCACAATTTATTTACAAGCAATGAAGTACTGACTATCAATCACTGCTCTTTTTCTCTCTAGGCTAATGATTACACAGTAGAAGTGTCCCAGAAGCCAGGGCTCCATGAAGGACTAGATACAATGTCCCTACGGCTTCTCAGTCAACAGAAAGCACATGAGAGATTCAAGACATATACTGCCCCATCTGTTGCTGAGCACTGACCATAAAGACGAGAAAGTTTTACACATTATCTGACAGCTGAATCCACACTGCTGTTACTTTGTCATGGAGAGTCTATCTTATATCAGACTGCATTTGTAACAAACCGTGATGCCTAATGCAGTTAGAATAAGATGGCTGCTAGAAAAAGAAACATCGGAAAATATGCCGCCTAGTGGTGAACTGGACTCCACAGTATATTGGTATACTGAAGACAAGTGGCCTAATGGACTCCTCCCTCCCTTCTCTCCCATTAGCGCTGGCTGTTATGTTACTTGGTGAAGTGCTGTGTGCATTTCACCAAATACATAAATGTTTTTATTACATTTATATTCTGTACATACATTTTTAACCCAATTTTTGTACAGTCTTTGCTAGTCTCAAGTCCCTTTTCAAATATATGTATGTATAAATTCCATTTATATAATATTGTTTTGGTCTTTTTTACATCATGAAATAACTACACACATATAATTTTACAAATCGCCAATTTAAGGCATTATAATATTCTAAACTGGGCCAGCTAGCAATAATAAAGTATGAATGGATTTTAAAGGCTATGGACAACTTAGGGTATTTTTTATCCTTGCATTTTACTCATTTTAGGCTAAAATATTTTTTTTTTAAGGGATTCTGTCACCAGGATTTATCCTACAGAGATATTCATATGTGCCCATCGGTCTCCTTGTTTTGTATTAAATGATCCCACTCTTACTGCTCTGTGTGTCTTTTGTTCTTCCAAAAAGCGGTTTTATAGATATGTAAATTACCTTGCTAAGGAGCCCAAGTGGTTGCCCCACGATCCGTTTGTAGCCCAGCACAGCCTACCAGTTAATGTATTCACTGCACTTGCCCTGGCGTCATTCCTTCCAAGCGCCGTAATCAGGCGCAGTGTACACAGTAGTCTGCGCCCGTGCAGACTACTGGCACAGGCTTCGTCGATCCAACTGCACATGCGCCAGCTCCCTGCGCACGCGAGATTACGGCGCTTGGAAGGAATAATTTAACTGGTAGGTGTTGCTGGGCTCCGGGACGATGGGCGCGGCCGGGCTCCAACGGATCGTGGGGCAACCCCTTGGGCTCCTTAGCAAGGTAATTTTACATATCTATAAAATTACTTTTTGGAAAAATAAGACACACAGAGCAGGAAGAGTGGGATCATTTAATACAAAGCAAGGAGACTGATGGGCACATATAAATATCTCTATATGGCAAATCCTGGTGACAGAATCCCTTTAATTAGTCTTTATTAACAATGTTCAGCTATTTCTGAGAGAGAGGCTAAAAATCTGTCTGTTTTCAAGCTTGTTTTCTTTGACTCCTGTCATCAGATGGCTTATGTGTAGTTGTCATCTCTGATCTCCTAACCTCAAACACTCATAGCTTAAAGGAAACCCTTCACCTGGAATTTGGCAATAGAGCTGAAGACATGGGTTGCTAGATCGCCGCTCGCACATCCACAATGTCCAGTCCTCGCAGCTCTGTGTTTTTATTATGTAAAAAAAAACTATTTGATAGATATACAAATTAACCTAAGATGAGTCCTGTCCCTGAGATGAGTCCAGTGTGAAGGAGCCCAGCACTGCCCCGCATCCTCTGAATCTCCTCCTTGCTCCCCAACATCACAAAGCTAGAGCGCCGTAATCTCGCGATGCGCGAGCTAGTGCATGCGCAGTGTCGACATAGTGTTCCTTCCCTGTGCTGGCATCAGTCTCGGGGAACGAACTGCGCATGCGCTAGCTCACAAAACGCAAGATTACGGCGCTCTAGCTTTATGACGTCGGGGAGCAAGGAGGAGATTCTGAGGATGCGGGGCGGTGCTGGGCTCCTTCATGCTGGACTCATCTCAGGGACAGGACTCCTCTCAGGTTAATTTGCATATCTATCAAATCGTAGTTTTTTTTATTTTTTATTTACACAATAAAAGCACACAAAGCTATGGGGACTGGACATTGCGGATGTGCTAGCAGCCCATGTCCTCAGCTTTATACCCAAAATCCAGGTGACAGGTTTCCATTAATTCTTATCACACTGAGGGAGTGGTTTGAACAGAGCCATGCCCCTGGGGATAGAATATTGACAGCGTTGAAACCTCCCCCATAAGGTGCAAGCCCTGTTTGTGGTCGTAATGTTCCCCTGGAATTCCGTGAAGTGCCTTGTGCAGGAGCGGCTGGTCAGCATCACCTGGGGAGGGGCAGAACAAGACACATGGTTGAAGCACTGCTCATGCCCCGTCATTATAATGCCGTGTTATCCTGTGAAACAAGCAGTGTTCATAATGGGAAATCAAGCTGCCGTATGGAGCATGTTTTCCACACTGGACACGCTTGTCTGAAAGAGGCCTCACACATTTGCCTCCAAGATCTCTCCTTTGTATCCCTCTTACTCCAGAAATCTATAGACCCTTCTTCCCCCAAACGATCAGATCTTTCCCCTCTTTTGAAACAACCTGAAAACTCACTTATTCGGCAAGGCGTACAGTAATCCTTCTTCCACTACAGAGCCATATGAGCAGCTTCTATCTTCACCTGCTGTATTCCTCCTTGCGTTGTACATTGTTAGCTCTTGTAGACAGGGTTCTCTCTCCCTCTATACCAGTCTGTCACTCACAGAGTTCATTTTTACTGTACATTTTTGGATTACATGATGAAATTCATTCACATATATACAGAAGCCTAGAAATAATGGCCCAGGTACCTAACTGCTCTGCACATTCACTGATCAAAAGCAAAGGGAGAGATGTGTAAAAATTGGCTCAAAGGAAAATTGTGCTTGGCAATGAAATGCAACTTTTTTCACCTCACCCATGGGAAAATGACAGCATGAGGCATATTGGTTTCTATGGGCAAGTACACCACTTTTATTTAGCTCTAACTTTCCAGGAATAGAGTTCTATTATCTTATATGTCTGTTTAACAACTGAGGCTACTTTCACACCTGCGTTAGGTGCGGATCCGTCTGGTATCTGCACAGACGGATCCACATCTATAATGCAAACGATTGTATCCGTTCAAAACGGATCCGTCCTGACTTACATTGAAAGTCAATGGGGGACGGATCCGGTTTCAATTGCACTATTTTGTCAGTGAAAACGGATCCGCCCCATTGACTTACATTGTAAGTCAGGACAGATCCGTTTGGCTCCGCATCGCCAGGCGGACACCAAAACGCTGCTTGCAGCGTTTTGGTGTCCGCCTCCAGAGTGGAACGGAGCCAAACTGATGCATTCTGAAACGGATATCCTTATCCATTCAGAATGCATTGGGGCTGATCCTAAAACGGATCTCACAAATGGAATTCAAAACGCTAGTGTGAGAGTAGCCTAAATCTGTAGTAACATAGAAACATAGAATGTGTCGGCAGATAAGAACCATTTGGCCCATCTAGTCTGCCCAATATATCTGAATCCTATGAATAGTCCCTGGCCCTATCTTATAGGAAGGATGGCCTTATGCCTATCCCATGCATGCTTAAACTCCTTCACTGTATTTGCCGCTACCACTTCTGCAGGAAGGCTATTCCATGCATCCACTACTCTCTCAGTAAAGTAATACTTCCTTATATTACTTTTAAACCTTTGCCCCTCTAATTTAGAACTGTGTCCTCTTGTGGTAGTTTTTCTTCTTTTAAATATGCTCTCCTCCTTTACCGAGTTGATTCCCTTTATGTATTTAAAAGTTTCTATCATATCCCCTCGGTCTCTTCTTTTTGTAGTGTAGATCTAGTCGGAAGCTGGCCATACATTTGAGGATACGGCCACACAGGTTTCTGCATGCAGTTTTGGAAGCCAAAATCAGGAGTGAATTTATGACCCACTCCAAAGCTGCATGCAGGAACCTGACTGTGACCAGCTGTTGGCCAACATCTCAGGGTATTCAGCCTAATTTAACCATAAAATTACAGCTTTCTTCTGCAGCCGTTGCTCCAGGAAAAAAATGGAACATCATATCCATTAATCAGGTATACCAGGTTCTCTGTTCTGGCTCATGTAGAGGCATCCCTTCCTCTACAATGTCCATAAATTCGAATAGGGCTTGTAGATTTTGGTGGTCTATATAAGACAACTCTTTAAAAGTAGGCATTTTTGTACTTTTTTCATAGTTTATCTTTGGGGTGCAGTTTTTAATAAAGTTTTCATTCTATAGGTTTTTTTTTTATGCTACAGTTTTGCAACTTCTTACATTATATGGACAATAAAGTAAAGAGGTTGTCCAGCATTTTAACATTGATGGCTTGTCCTCAGGATCAATATCTGGTAAGCGAGGGTCCAACACCATGCACCCCTGCAGAGCAGCTTTTTCAGAGTAGCTCTGGCACTACGCCCCTCAATCCATTCTGTAGTATACAGAGTTGGTAACTGCAGCACTTCTATTGAAGAAGTGGAGCCCAGGCTGTATTATACAGCCAGCATCTGCCGCGTATGGAGTGGGTTCAGCACAGCAGCCTGCTTCATACAACCCCTCAGCCACGGGGATGTACAAGCACGTTATGGTAGCTGAAGGGGTTAAAACCCAGTGGGCGGAATGGCCGCATGGACTCTTAGTTCTGGCACTGAGCGACAAAGTTAAGGCAAGTTCCCCTCTTTTCCAGCCGCTATACTAAAGGAAATTGTGCCTGGATCCTTCCTAAAACCTCCATACAATGCCCCGAGGTAAACAAGTCCATGCCAAGCAAGGCAGACTGGACTTTTATTTTGAGAATGGAGCTGACACTGCACAGACTGAAGCAGCGCTGCCGTGTGCGTCGTCATCTCCTGGGTCGGTGCATGTGACCTCTCTGCCGGTGCAGAGGGAGATCCCCCAGAAAAAAAGTCAGGTTCCCGCAACTCACCTCCCGACTCAGCGCGCACAGAAAGGAGCTCCAGGCAGAATAATATAAAATTTATGGGGATCCCAGAATAAATTGGCCCTTCTGACCTTATGGAATACCTACGGTCCCTAATGCAGAAGCTACTACCCATGATCTGATCATAGATTGGGCCCACAGGATCCCTAGACCCAGACATCTGCCAGAAATGACACCTAGGGATACTCTGGCTCGTGAAATTATACACGGATCTCTCCGCAGCAACACTACGACAGAGGTGTCTGTTAGCACCAGTTACCATAGCCCTACAAGAGCACAAAATCATGTACAAGTGGAGCTTTCCAGTAAAGCTGATGTTTAACCATAATGACAAACAGTACAGCATTGTCTCCATGGAAGAGGGCCGCCGTCTGTTGGGATCATGGAACATTCCAGTACCACCTGCAGAGGATATCCACCACATCTGACTTCTGAGTGGCACACAGCCAGTGCAAAGAGAAGAAACAAACACTGAACATCGGCAGTTCTTTAGGTGTCATGGCGCCTGCTCTCGGTACTTCTTGTCCGGATTATATACCCCCTCGGGTAACCGATCATACTCCGGATCTAAGTATTCTGTCCATTACAATTTATTTTTCTGTTTTATTTGTTCTAATATTTACTCTTAATGTTGTATACATTTTTCCACCATGTAGTCTTGGATGTTGATATGGAGGGGAGGGATACAAGCGGGCAGGCTGGTCAATCTATACCCTGAGTAGCTTAATTATAGATCTAAGCATTTCAAAAATGTATCACGGTTCTTAATGTGATCTCCTTGAACGCCAAGGGCCTTAATAGCCCTCAAAAAAGATCTTATATGTGGTCAGAGGCGCTACATCGAAAAGCGGACATATTATGTGTGCAATAATCACATATGTAAGCAAGGATGCCCATAGAAGTCGACACCATCTACAGTGGATATAAAAAGTCTACACACCCCTGTTAAAATGTCAGGTTTCTGTGATGTAAAAAAATGAGACAACGATAAATCATTTCAGAACTTTTTCCAACTTTAATGAGACCTATAAACTGTACAACTCAATTGAAAAACAAAACTGAAATCTTTTAGGTGGAGGGAAGAAAAAATATATAATGTGGTTGCATAAGTTTGCACACCCTCTTATAACGGGATGTAGCTGTAGGGGTGTTATTCTAGCTTTTAGTAACTCCATCGCTTTTTCACAGAGTACAACGATATTAGATACTAATGGTAGATATATCATTATGGTGTGTACAGTGAATAACATACCATATACTATAGCTGATATATACGCACCAAACAAACATCAAATTCACTTTCTCAATAAAGTATTAGCTAAGGTTGGAAAAGTACGAAAAGGCCACCTAATATTGGGGGTTCATTATACAGTGTGAAGGGCGACTAGTAGTCATTATACTGTGTGAAGGGCCACTAGTAGTCATTATACTGTATAGGGGCCACTGGGGGTCATGTCAATGTAAAAAAATGCCTCATGGGGGCCCACTGGGATTTATCGCCCAAGGGCCCACATGAACCTGGAGCCGGCCCTGAACACAACTATATCCTTTCTGCGGTCTGCAAATTGTAGATCTGCAAAATATGGATACCGGCCATGTGCGTTCCGCATTTTGTGGATTGGTATATCCTGCCCTTTCTTAGAAATACCTATTCCTGTCCGCAAAACAAACAAAAATAGTACATGTTCTATTTTTTTTGCAGGGGGGGCGGAATGGATTACGGATGCGAACAGTACATGGGTGCTACCACAACCGTAGATTTCTGTCTTAATTTGCACTAGAAAACGAGTGTACATTAAGATAAATATGTTTCGGCCATGCCCCCTTCCCACCCTTGACACTTCCTCTTTCTGAAAACTTATCCCATGCCGTCATGGAGGATTCATGAAAAGGAAATTACCGGTAAGTAATGACAGAAATGACACCTAGGGATACTCTGGCTCGTATTCATTTTTTCAAAACCAAAGAAGCTATCCTATCAGCGGCCCGCCAGTTCTTGGAGATGCCAGCACCATATCAGTCAGTGAAATTATACACGGATCTCTCCGCAGCAACACTACGACAGAGGTGTCTGTTAGCACCAGTTACCATAGCCCTACGAGAGCACAAAATCATGTACAAGTGGAGCTTTCCAGTAAAGCTGATGTTTAACCATAATGACAAACAGTACAGCATTGTCTCCATAGAAGAGGGCCGCCGTCTGTTGGGATCATGGAACATTCCAGTACCACCTGCAGAGGATATCCACCACATCTGACTTCTGAGTGGCACACAGCCAGTGCAAAGAGAAGAAACAAACACTGAACATCGGCAGTTCTTTAGGTGTCATGGCGCCTGCTCTCGGTACTTCTTGTCCGGATTATATACCCCCTCGGGTAACCGATCATACTCCGGATCTAAGTATTCTGTCCATTACAATTTATTTTTCTGTTTTATTTGTTCTAATATTTACTCTTAATGTTGTATACATTTTTCCACCATGTAGTCTTGGATGTTGATATGGAGGGGAGGGATACAAGCGGGCAGGCTGGTCAATCTATACCCTGAGTAGCTTAATTATAGATCTAAGCATTTCAAAAATGTATCACGGTTCTTAATGTGATCTCCTTGAACGCCAAGGGCCTTAATAGCCCTCAAAAAAGATCTTATATGTGGTCAGAGGCGCTACATCGAAAAGCGGACATATTATGTGTGCAATAATCACATATGTAAGCAAGGATGCCCATAGAAGTCGACACCATCTACAGTGGATATAAAAAGTCTACACACCCCTGTTAAAATGTCAGGTTTCTGTGATGTAAAAAAATGAGACAACGATAAATCATTTCAGAACTTTTTCCAACTTTAATGAGACCTATAAACTGTACAACTCAATTGAAAAACAAAACTGAAATCTTTTAGGTGGAGGGAAGAAAAAATATATAATGTGGTTGCATAAGTTTGCACACCCTCTTATAACGGGATGTAGCTGTAGGGGTGTTATTCTAGCTTTTAGTAACTCCATCGCTTTTTCACAGAGTACAACGATATTAGATACTAATGGTAGATATATCATTATGGTGTGTACAGTGAATAACATACCATATACTATAGCTGATATATACGCACCAAACAAACATCAAATTCACTTTCTCAATAAAGTATTAGCTAAGGTTGGAAAAGTACGAAAAGGCCACCTAATATTGGGGGTTCATTATACAGTGTGAAGGGCGACTAGTAGTCATTATACTGTGTGAAGGGCCACTAGTAGTCATTATACTGTATAGGGGCCACTGGGGGTCATGTCAATGTAAAAAAATGCCTCATGGGGGCCCACTGGGATTTATCGCCCAAGGGCCCACATGAACCTGGAGCCGGCCCTGAACACAACTATATCCTTTCTGCGGTCTGCAAATTGTAGATCTGCAAAATATGGATACCGGCCATGTGCGTTCCGCATTTTGTGGATTGGTATATCCTGCCCTTTCTTAGAAATACCTATTCCTGTCCGCAAAACAAACAAAAATAGTACATGTTCTATTTTTTTTGCAGGGGGGGCGGAATGGATTACGGATGCGAACAGTACATGGGTGCTACCACAACCGTAGATTTCTGTCTTAATTTGCACTAGAAAACGAGTGTACATTAAGATAAATATGTTTCGGCCATGCCCCCTTCCCACCCTTGACACTTCCTCTTTCTGAAAACTTATCCCATGCCGTCATGGAGGATTCATGAAAAGGAAATTACCGGTAAGTAATGACAGAAATGACACCTAGGGATACTCTGGCTCGTATTCATTTTTTCAAAACCAAAGAAGCTATCCTATCAGCGGCCCGCCAGTTCTTGGAGATGCCAGCACCATATCAGTCAGTGAAATTATACACGGATCTCTCCGCAGCAACACTACGACAGAGGTGTCTGTTAGCACCAGTTACCATAGCCCTACGAGAGCACAAAATCATGTACAAGTGGAGCTTTCCAGTAAAGCTGATGTTTAACCATAATGACAAACAGTACAGCATTGTCTCCATAGAAGAGGGCCGCCGTCTGTTGGGATCATGGAACATTCCAGTACCACCTGCAGAGGATATCCACCACATCTGACTTCTGAGTGGCACACAGCCAGTGCAAAGAGAAGAAACAAACACTGAACATCGGCAGTTCTTTAGGTGTCATGGCGCCTGCTCTCGGTACTTCTTGTCCGGATTATATACCCCCTCGGGTAACCGATCATACTCCGGATCTAAGTATTCTGTCCATTACAATTTATTTTTCTGTTTTATTTGTTCTAATATTTACTCTTAATGTTGTATACATTTTTCCACCATGTAGTCTTGGATGTTGATATGGAGGGGAGGGATACAAGCGGGCAGGCTGGTCAATCTATACCCTGAGTAGCTTAATTATAGATCTAAGCATTTCAAAAATGTATCACGGTTCTTAATGTGATCTCCTTGAACGCCAAGGGCCTTAATAGCCCTCAAAAAAGATCTTATATGTGGTCAGAGGCGCTACATCGAAAAGCGGACATATTATGTGTGCAATAATCACATATGTAAGCAAGGATGCCCATAGAAGTCGACACCATCTACAGTGGATATAAAAAGTCTACACACCCCTGTTAAAATGTCAGGTTTCTGTGATGTAAAAAAAATGAGACAACGATAAATCATTTCAGAACTTTTTCCAACTTTAATGAGACCTATAAACTGTACAACTCAATTGAAAAACAAAACTGAAATCTTTTAGGTGGAGGGAAGAAAAAATATATAATGTGGTTGCATAAGTTTGCACACCCTCTTATAACGGGATGTAGCTGTGTTCAGAATTAAGCAATCACATTCTAAATCATGTTAAATAGGAGTCCGCATACATCTGCCATCATTTAAATTGCCTCTGATTAACCCCAAATAAAGTTCAGCTGCTCTAGTTGGTCTTTCCTGAAATGTTCTTAGTCGCATCCCACAGCAAAAGCCATGGTCCACAGAGAGCTTCCAAAGCATCAGAGGGATCTCATTGTTAAAAGGTATGAGTCAGGAGAAGGGTACAAAAGAATTTCCAAGGCATTAGATATACCAGTGAAGGCAGTCATCATCAAGTGGATAAAATATGGCACAACAGTGACATGACCAAGGACTGGATGTCCCTCCAAAATTTATGAAAAGACAAGAAGAAAACTGGTCTGGGAGGCTACCAAGAGGCCTACAGCAACATTAAAGGAGCTGCAGGAATATCTGTCAAGTACTGGCTGTGTGGTACATGTGACAACCATCTCCCGTATTCTTCATATGTCTGAGCTTTAGGGTAGAGTGGCAAGACAAAAGCCTTTTCTTACGAAGAAAAACATCCAAGCCAGGCTACATTTTGCAAAAACACATCTGAAGTCTCCCAAAAGCATGTGGGAAAAGGTGTTATGGTCTGATGAAACCAATGTTGAACTTTTTGGCCATAATTCCAAAAGATATGTGTGGTGCAAAAACAACACTGCACATCACCAAAAGAACACCATACCCACAGTGAAGCATGGTGGTGGCAGCATCATGCTCTGGGGCTGTTTTTCTTCAGCTGGAACTGGGGCCTGAGTTAAGCTAGAGGGAATTATGAACAGTTCAAAATACCAGTCAATATTGGCACAAAACCACCAAGCTTCTCCTAGAAAGCTGAACATGAAGAGGAACTTCATCTTTCAGCATAACAACAACCCAAAGCATACATCCAAATCAACAAAGGAATGGCTTCACCAGAAGAAGATTAAGTTTTGGAATGGCCCACTGGGATTTATCGCCCAAGGGCCCACATGAACCTGGAGCCGGCCCTGAACACAACTATATCCTTTCTGCGGTCTGCAAATTGTAGATCTGCAAAATATGGATACCGGCCATGTGCGTTCCGCATTTTGTGGATTGGTATATCCTGCCCTTTCTTAGAAATACCTATTCCTGTCCGCAAAACAAACAAAAATAGTACATGTTCTATTTTTTTGCAGGGGGGGCGGAATGGATTACGGATGCGAACAGTACATGGGTGCTACCACACCCGTAGATTTCTGTCTTAATTTGCACTAGAAAACGAGTGTACATTAAGATAAATATGTTTCGGCCATGCCCCCTTCCCACCCTTGACACTTCCTCTTTCTGAAAACTTATCCCATGCCGTCATGGAGGATTCATGAAAAGGAAATTACCGGTAAGTAATATGGTTTTTCCCTCTCATCCTCCATGACGGCATTACCATGAGATATACCACATTATAACATTTTAGGGAGGGACTATAGCCTGCAAAACTTTTCTACCAAAGGCCAGATCATTGGCATTAGTATCGACTCTGTAATGTTTGATAAATATATGTGGACTTCTCCATGTAGCCGCTTTGCAGATCTGCTCTATAGATGCATTTGCTTTTTCAGCCCAAGATGTTGACACTGGCCTTGTAGAGTGGGCTCTCTTGAGCTTTTTGTAGCTTTATGACCTTTATTTGCCCCTAAAAACTGCACAAATAAGTAGTTTGATTTTCTAAAGAATTTAGTAGCTTCTAGAAAGATCAAAATGGCATTTCTCACATCCAAGTTATGAAATCCAATTTCTCCCTCTGAGTTCGGATCCGTACAAAACGAGGGAACGATAATCTCTTCCTGCATGTGAAAATTGGATACAACCTTGGGTAAGAAAGTTTCATCCAGTCTGAACACTATTCTGTCCGGAAAAAACGCGAAGAAAGGTTCAACTACTTTTAGAGCTTGAATCTTACCTACTCAGCTCACAAAAGTAATGGCCACTAAAAATAACATCTTGACAGAGAGATATCTTAGAGAGGCCTCAGACAGACAGTGGTTCAAAGGGAGAAACTGTCAGTCCTGACAAGACTAAGTTAAGATCCCAAGGAGATACCACTGGTCTTAGGGAAGGCCTCAACCTATCCACTCCTTTGAGAAAACGGATGATCCATGGGTGTTGCGCAATTTTTTTAAATCGGAAACTGAGCATTATGCGGACTCATGAACTCTCAGGGTATTCGGACGTAACCCTTTGTCGAACCCTGATTAGAGGAACTCTTGTAGTGTCTGAATAGAATACATTTGTGCAGAATTTTTTGATTGATTACACCAGTAACAAAATCTCTTCCAAACCTTAGAATGCATTTTTGAGGTTACCTCCTTTTTGTTGGCTGCCATGTTTAATTATAGCATCAGACAGGTGTTTGGATTTTAATGCCACCCTTTCAGGTTCCATGCAGCCATCTGTAAACTCTCTATCCTGGGATGGAACACTGGACCTTGAGATAATAGATCCTGCGCCCAGGGGAGCACCCACGAGCTTTGGACTGAGAGGAGTTTCAGAAGGGGGAACCAGGATTCTTTTGGCCATAAGGGGGCTATCAAGATGACATGAGCTTTTTCCTGACAAATATTTTTTAGAACCCTGGAAATCAGCGGAAAGAGAGGAAATGCGTATGCAAGATGAAAATTCAATTTCTGGCTCGGGGCATCTACCCCTATGTTTCAGTCGATGGGGTTGAGGGAGAAAAACTTTTTTAGTTTTAGCTTTGTATTCTTTACTGACATTAACAGTTCTACTTAGGGAGTTCCCCATCTGTCCTCTATCTGGAGTAAAATCTACTTTTTTTAAACTCCATTCTGATGAATTTAGTGGAACCCTGCTTAGAAAGTCTGCTTTTACGCTTTGGGAGCCTTTTTAATGTACTGCGGACAGGGACCTCAGATGTATCTCTGCCCAAGAAAAGATATTTTCCGACACTTGATTTAGGGTTATACTCCTTGTTCCTCTCTGTCGGTTTAGATAGTCCACTACTGTCATGTTGTCTGATCTCACTTGTATGTCTTTTCCTTCTATGTTTTGAGCATTTACGGCCTCCCAGATGGCGGCTAATTCCCTCCGATTGGAGGATAGAACTATTTGTTCCTTAGACCATTGACACTGGAAAGAGTGTTGAGAGCAAATAAGCCCCCCAACCCCACAGGCTTGCATCCGTCGTAATTATTTCCAGGTGCCTGGGACTCCAGGGAACCCCTCTCTGTTGGTGAACTGGGTTTAGCCACCACAGTAGAGACTGAATTATGGATGGAGAAATGGAGATTTTTCCTTCTAGCAAATTTAGATTCCTGTTCCAATTCTCTAGTAGCTATTACTAAAATACTCGAGAATGGAACTGGGCCCATTTTACCGCTGGGATACAGGTAGTTAGAGTGCCTAGAAGCTTCATGGCCTCTCTGACTGTGCAAAATGGACAAACAAGAAAATTTGAAACCTTGTCTATTACACCTGAGACTTTTTGAGGGGGAAGAAAGTTTTTTTTGACACGTTAAGTGTAGTAATACACCTAAAAAAATTAATTTTTGAGACGGGCATGGGCTTGATTTTTGCCAATTTATACCCAACCTATTTGATAGAGGATTTGACAAGTTCCAAATAGGCTGTTTTCTAGGGATTCTTTTGAGTTTCCCGCTACTAGAAGATAGTCTAGGTAGGGAACAATGATGATGTTTAGTCTTCTCAGATGAGCAACTACCTCTATCATGACCTTGGTAAATACCCTTGGAGCGGAATTGATTCCGAAGGGGAGAACCTGGAACTGGAAATGTTGAAGAGCTCCTCCCAAGAAAACTGCTATCCGAAGGAAACTCTGAGACTTTTCTCATACCGGAATACGATAATATGCGTCCCTCAAATCTCAAATTCTTATAGCAGATTTATGGTAGATTTTATAGACTCCATTTAGAATTTTTCATATCTGATAAATTTGTTCAGGCTCTTCAAGTTTATTATAAGATGGAATTTTCCGTTAGTTTTTTTTACCAAACGGTTGAATAATAATCTGTTTGTTGGGGTAAAATGGGACAATTGCTTTTAGAGTCAACAGCTCCAAAATGCTCTCCACCAGTTTCTCTAGTAGAAAGGCTGATTTCTGGATCGTGGTCACCTTGAACACATCTATAGGAGGAGGAAGACGGAAATAAATGTTGTAGCCTACTGATATAATATTTAGAACCCACGGATTTGAGGTAATTTCTTCCCATTCCATTGCAAAGGATTTTAATCTTCCTCCCACCTGATGTCTGGCGTCATTGTTTAGAGGTTTCAGAGCTCTTGGGGTTAAACAAAAAACATCTCCCCCTTCCAACTTTTTGATCTTTACCTCTGTCAGATCTTTTAGACTATAGGAAACCTCCTTTTTTAACCCTCCGAAAGGTAAATTTCCTTTTATTTGTTACACCTGGAAAGGATTTTTTAGAGTCAGAAGCCTTCTCCAAAATCCTCTCCAGGTCCTGACCAAACATTCAATTTCTGTGAAAAGGGATACTACATAGCTTCATTTTTGAGCCGATGTCTCCTGTCCAAGATTTTAACCACATAGCCCTTCCAGATACGACAGATAAAACTGTAGTTCTTGACGTCATCCTAATGGATTCTGCGGTAGTGTCTGACCCAAAAAATCTACTGCCTTCAATAAAAGATGGAAGGAGTCCTTTAAGAAATCATAGCTAGTGGTTTCTTTCATAAGAGACTCTAATTGCTGCAACCACCTGTTAAGAGATCTGGCGACCGATGTGGCAGTCAAATTAGGCTTAAAAAGAGCTGCAGCTGATTCACAGGATTTTTTCAGACACAAATCTACTTTTTTACCCATGCAGTCTTTTAGAGACCCCATGTCCTCAAAGGGAAGGGCATTAGCTCCTTTAACTAATTTAGAAAGGGAGACGTCTACCTTTTTTTTTTTTTTGCTTTTAAAATGTTTTTTATTTATTATGTAAACTACACCCCTCAAGGTATACAAAACTGATTTTACAAACTTTGTTAACCCTTTAGGTGTTCCACAAGAATTAATGGAAAATGGAGATGAAATTTCTGAATTTAACTTTTTTTGTCAGATTTTACATTTTAATCAATTTTTTCCAGTAGCAAAGCAAGGGTTAACAGCCAAATAAAACTCAATATTTATTACCCTGATTCTGCGGTTCACAGAAACACCCCACATGTGATCGTAAACTGCTGTACGGGCACACGGCAGGGCGCAGTAGGAAAGGAACGCCGTATGGTTTTTGGAAGGCAAATTTAGCTGAACTGGTTTTTAGATGCCATGTCTATTTGAAGCCCCCCTGATGCACCCCTACAGTAGAAACTCAAAAAAAGTGACCACGTTTTGGAAACTATGGGATAAGGTGCCAGTTTTATTGGTCTTATTTTCGGGTACATATGATTTTTAATTGCTGTATATTACGTTTTTTGTGAGGCAAGGTAACCAAAAAATGGATGTTTTGGCACCGTTTTTATGCAACCCCTAATATGTGTGGGTTTTGTTAGTTTTTTCAGTTTTTTTTATTATTAAATACGGGATAATGTTTTTAGTTTTTTTTATTAATTTTATTAAAAACACTTTTTTAACTTTTTTTTTCTTTACTTTATTTATGACTTTACCCTTTTGGGGGTCTGATCCCCTCTGCAATGCATTACAATACATGAGCCTGAGGCTGTATCTCCCCGACACCCATAGAAGGCAGTTCCAGATGCTGTGCAAGGCATTGAGCAGTCTCTGCACAGCAGTGGGCTGCCTTGTGTCGCATTGGGTCCCCGCCACAGCACCGCGGGGACTTGATGCAATCACTCACCCGACACAAACCCCTTCTATGTCGCGGTCAGCGCGGACCGCGGCATAGAAGGGATTAATCCGCCGGCATCGGCTTTTACAGCGATGCCGGCGGATACAGCAGGGGCCCGGCTACCACGGACTGCCGGGCCCCTGCAGTGATCATGCGCGCACCGCTCCGGTGCCTGCACGATCACTATGACGTACTGTTACGTCAAATTGCAGGAACGCAGTGGTTCCCATTATGTAGTATTACGTCATAGGTCGGGAAGGGGTTAAAGAGGTTGTCTGGTCCCAAAATCATAATTCTTTTTATGTGCTCCTAACACCCCTCACCATGCATACATAAGCCCCCAATACCTGTTTTTCATGTCTGAGCTTTTCTTCCTCCCTGGAAGACATCAGATTATCCTGGCAGATCTGTTTACTTTCTCCCCTTTTTGTTTTGTTGAATAAATAACTTTATTGCTACACAAGCCTGGCTGCACTGCACAGAGATGAGTCACAGGCTGGCCACGCCCCCCACATTGCTCTGTCTGCAGCAGCTACTCCCACTACAACTCCTGTGTCTATCTTTCTACACCCAGACAGGAATCTACTTCTCACTCAGTGTCTAAATCCCATCACTGACTGTCCACCACCTCTGCCCTCACATGTGTATCTAATCCTATCCTGTGTGATACAACCTGCTGAGCTGTGTATCTAATCTTATCACTGACTGTCCACCGCCTCTGCCCTCACATGTGTATCTAATCCTATCCTATGTGATACAGCCTGCTGAGCTGTGTATCTAATCTTATCACTGACTGTCCACCGCCTCTGCCCTCACATGTGTATCTAATCCTATCCTATGTGATACAGCCTGCTGAGCTGTGTATCTAATCTCATCACTGACCGTTCACAGGCTCTTCCCTCGCCATCTCCAGAGGGTGAAAACCTGCTTGAATCAGCAAACATATCCAAACACATCTGTATCTAATCCTTTCCTGTATTTGTGCCTGATACACGTCCTGTTGTGTGCGATACTGCCTGCTGAAGTGTATATCTAATCCCATCTTCTATGATACAGCCTGCTAAACTGTGTATCTAATTCCATCTTGTATGATGCTGCCTGCAGAGCGGTGTATCTAATCTCATTTTGTATGACACAGCCTGCTGAGTGGTGTATCTAATTCTATCTTGTATGATCCTGCCTGCTGAGCTGTGTATCTAAACCCTTAGGCACACGACCATATCCATTTTTTTGCACTCCCATTGAGTTCTATAGATTTACGGTCCTCAGTTTGAAGACCAGAATAGGACATGTTCTGTCTTTACTGGAACGGACATATGGATGTAAAAAAACACACTGATGATGTCCATGTGCTTTCCACATCCGTATGTCAGTTCTGCGAAAGATAGAACATGTCCTATTCTAGTCCTCATAATGCAGATCTAAAACCCATAAAACTCAATAGGACTGCAAAAGAATGTGAATAGCACATGGACAGTAACATTTAGTGGATCCGCGACTTCCAGACCGCAAAACAGATACGGTTCTGTGTACAAACCCTATCACTTATACTCAGCGACCAAAACAGTGATGTTCAATGCTCCCCCATAACAGTGACGTCCACGGCGCCCCATAACAGTGACGTCCACGGCGCCCCCATAACAGTGACGTCCGCGGCGCCCCCATAACAGTGACGTCCGCGGCGCCCCCATAACAGTGACATCCGCGACGCCCCCATAACAGTGACGTCCGCGGCGCTCCCATAACAGTGACGTCCGCGGCGCCCCCATAACAGTGACGTCCGCGGCGCCCCCATAACAGTGACGTCCGCGGCGCCCCCATAACAGTGACTTCCGCGGCGCCCCCATAACAGTGACGTCCGCGGCGCCCCCATAACAATGACGTCCGCGGCGATCCCATAACAGTGACGTCCGCGGCGCCCCCATAACAGTGACGTCCGCGGCGCCCCCATAACAGTGACGTCCACGGCGCCCCCATAACAGTGACGTCTACGGCGCCCCATAACAGTGACGTCCGCGGTGCCCCCATAACAGTGACGTCCGCGGCGCCCCATAACAGTGACGTCCGCGGCGCCCCATAACAGTGACGTCCGCGGCACCCCTATAACAGTGACGTCCGCGGCGCCCCCATAACAGTGACGTCCGCGGCGCCCCCATAACAGTGACGTCCGCGGCGCCCCATAACAGTGACGTCCACGGCGCCCCCATAACAGTGACGTCCACGGCGCCCCATAACAGTGACGTCCGCGGCGCCCCCATAACAGTGACGTCCGCGGCGCCCCATAACAGTGACGTCCGCGGCGCCCCATAACAGTGACGTCCGCGGCGCCCCCATAACAGTGACGTCCGCGGCGCCCCCATAACAGTGACGTCCGCGGCGCCCCCATAACAGTGACGTCCGCGGCGCCCCCATAACAGTGACGTCCGCGGCGCCCCCATAACAGTGACGTCCGCGGCGCCCCCATAACAGTGACGTCCGCGGCGCCCCCATAACAGTGACGTCTGCGGCGCCCCCATAATAGTGACGTCCGCGGCGCCCCCATAACAGTGACGTCCACGGTGCCCCCATAACAGTGACGTCCATGGCGCCCCCATAACAGTGACGTCTGCGGCGCCCCCTTGTTTGCCATCCAGTGCCTCTGTTTGCCATCAATTGCCCCTCTTGGGCCATCCAGTTCCCCCATTGTGCCATCCAGTGCACTCATTGTACCATGCAGTGCCCCCTTGTTTGGCATCTAGTGCCCCCATATTTTCCATCCAGTGCCTCCTTTGTGCCATTTATTGACCCCCTTGTGCCATTCATTGGCCCTTGTGCCATCCAGTTCCCCCATTGTGGCACCCATTGCCTCTTTGTGCCATTCAGTGCCCTATTGTGTCATCAATTGACCCCCTTGTGCCATCCAGTTCCCCTATTGTGCCATCCATTGCCCTCTTGTGCCATCCATTACTCCATGGGGCCATCCAGTGCCCCTTGTTTGACATCCAATAGCCCCTTGAGCCATCCGGTGCCCCCTGTGACATGCACAGTATAGCGATCAGCCTCTGTGGCTGATTGCTATGCTGTCACGCCTGCACAGCGCTTACAACGCTGAGTTCCGTCCTAGGGGCTCAAATCCGGAAAAGAACTGATCAGTTTTATCCTAATGCATTCTGAATGGAGAGTAATCCGCTCAGGATGGATCAGGATGTCTTCTGTTCAGTCTTTTTGACTGATCAGGCTTTTCAGAAAACCGTAGCATGTTGTATTTTTACCTCCGGCCAAAAATCCTGAACACTTTGACTGAACGCCAGATCAGGCCTTTTTCCCATTGACTTGCATTAACGCCGGATCCGGCGCCGTCTGTTCAGTCAAACCGGATCCGGCTTTTGCATGTTAAACCCGATTTTTTTTTAAAAAAAGTCCATAAATGGCAGATCCATTTTTTCCAATGCATTTATTCATTGTGATCAAAATCCTGATCAGGATTCAAATGTAATCCGTTTTCACACGTTTTTCCGGATCCGGCGGGCAGTTCCGGTGTCGGAATTGAACGCCGGATTTAAACAACGCTAGTGTGAAAGTAGCCTTAAAAAGTTGAGCAATCTTAACCTGATTATCACTGTTATCTCCCCTGTGTTCTTTAATATGTAATTCCCTTGTTTCTTAAACAAGGGTCGCCAGTAATATCCCCCTTATGTACCTTCAGTGCTGCTGCGCTCTCCCCGAGGTGTATCTCGCTCCTCCCTCTCATCAGCTGACCGGCGATGCTAGAGCTGTGTCTTTTGCCGGGTTGGCTGATCGAGCGAAGGCACGCCTGCATGGTGGGGTGTTTGCCCTTTAAATTACAGCACATGGGCGGCCGCTTCGCGGCCCTCATAGTGCCGTGGTTCACATCAGAGCCACACTAATATGCCGACTCTCAACCTAGAGAATGTGTGGCTCAGGCAGGCTTTAGTTTCTGGTGCTAAATCAAGCAAATGCTCCTGAGGAAGTGCGCCAATAGAGTGCACGGAAACGCTTTGAGCCTTCTATTGTAGTCACTTTTGCCAGTCTTCGCTGATGTTTGGCTGTTTATGAGCCATATCAGCTGTCTACCAACACTGGCCTTAGTGAGGCACCAATTACTTGTTGTCCTCAGTGGATGGCAAAGTGCATGGCCATCCTCTCTGGGTGACATTGTTGCTTTTACCAAGCCTGGAATTGGATACTGCGTTTTTGTTCAGAGGTTTAATTCCACTGGGCGCTTTTGATATTATGGCACAACACACAGTTAGCGCCACATATTTGCCCTTTGCGATTTGGGTCTATACTAATCAGAGGACTGTGTTCACCTGATTGGTATATACAGTTGCAAGAAAAAGTATGTGAACCCTTTGGAATGATATGGATTTCTGCACAAATTGGTCATAAAATGTGATCTGATCTTCATCTAAGTCACCACAATAGACAATCACAGTCTGCTTAAACTAATAACACACAAAGAATTAAATGTCACCATGTTTTTATTGAACACACCATGTAAACATTCCCAGTGCAGGTGGAAAAAGTATGTGAACCCTTGGATTTAATAACTGGTTGAACCTCCTTTGGCAGCAATAACTTCAACCAAATGTTTCCTGTAGTTGCAGATCAGATGTGCACAACGGTCAGGAGTAATTCTTGACCATTCCTCTTTACAGAACTGTTTCAGTTCAGCAATTATCTTGAGATGTCTGGTGTGAATCGCTTTCTTGAGGTCATGCCACAGCATCTCAATCGGGTTCAGGTCAGGACTCTGACTGGGCCACTCCAGAAGGCATATTTTCTTCTATTTAAGCCATTCTGTTGTTGATTTACTTCTATGCTTTGGGTCGTTGTCCTGTTGCAACACCCATCTTCTGTTGAGCTTTAGCTGGTGGACAGATGGCCTTAAGTTCTCCTGGAAAATGTCTTCATAAACTTGGGAATTCATTTTTCCTTCGATGATAGCAATCCGTCCAGGCCCTGACGCAGCAAAGCAGCCCCAAACCATGATGCCCCCACCACAATACTTCACAGTTGGGATGAGGTTTTGATGTTGGTGTGCTGTGCCTCTTTTTCTCCACACATAGGGCCAGATTTATCACGACTCTGACAGCTCACTCCACTTTAACATATGGCTAAAGTCAGTTTTAGCCAAGTCAGATTTATGATCGGCCCTTTAAGACTGTAATAAATGTGGTTTGACGGTAGCAGTTTATCCGTCAGTAAGCAGCTTTACAAAAGTCGTACATCTTTACGAAAAAGTTGCACGTTTTTATGAAAAAGTGTTCTATTAAAAAGTCTCATAAGATAAGCATGGTCCTCACTGGAGTGAAATTGCGACTTTTTAAATAGTTCCAATAGTAAATCTGTCTAGAGATTAATTTACATAAGGAAAAACGCCCACTTTCAGAAAACTGGCGAGCATAGTGCAGAGCAGAAAAAAGTCGCAAATTTTTGCTCAGTTTAAGCGATTGCGCAAAAATTCGCGACTTTTTCACTCCATTATTCTGACTTGAGCTAATGATAAATCTGGCCCATAGTGTTGTGTGTTTCTTCCAAACAACTCAACTTTGGTTTCATCTGTCCACAGAATATTTTGCCAGTACTGCTGTGGAACATCCAGGTGCTCTTGGGGAAACTGTAAACGTGCAGCAATGTTTTTTTTTGGACAGGAGTCGCTTCCTCTGTGTTATCCTCCCATGAAATCCATTCTTGTTTAGTGTTTTACGTATAGTAGATTCGCTAACAGGGATATTAGCATATGCCAGAGACTTTTGTAAGTCTTTGGCTGACACTCTAGGATTCTTCTTTACCTCATTGAGCAGTCTGCACTGTGCTCTTGCAGTCATCTTTACAGGACGGCCACTCATAGGGAGAGTAGCAGCAGTGCTTTCTCCATTTATAGACAATTTGTCTTACCGTGGACTGATGAACAGCAAGGCTTTTGGAGATACTTTTATAACCCTTTCCAGCTTTATGCAAGTCAACAATTCTTAATCGTAGGTCTTCTGAGAGCTCTTTTGTGTGAGGCATCATTCACATCAGGAAAAGCAAACCCAGAACTGGTGTGTGTTTTTTTATAGGGCAGGGCAGCTGTAACCAACACCTCCAATCTCATCTCATTGACTAGACTCCAGTTGGCTGACACCTCACTCCAATTAGCTCTTGGAGATGTCATTAGTCTAGGGGTTCACATACTTTTTCCACCTGCACTGTGAATGTTTACATGGTGTGTTCAATAAAAACATGGTAACATTTCATTCTTTTTGTGTTATTAGTTTAAAGGGAACCTGTCACTGGGATTTAGTGTATAGAGCTGAGGACATGGGTTGCTTGATGGCCGCTAGCACATCCCCAATACGCAATCCCCATAGCTCTGTGTGCTTTTATTGTGTAAAAAAAAAGATTTGATACATATGCAAATTAACCTGAGATGAGTCCTGTCCCTGACTCATCTCACGTACAGGACTCATCTCAGGTTAATTTGCATATGTATCAAATCGTTTTTTTTACACAATAAAAGCACACCGAGCTATGGGGACTGGGTATTGCGGATGTGATAGCGGCCATCTAGCAACCCATGTCCTCAGCGCTATACACAAAAACCTGGTGACAGGTTCCCTTTAAGCAGACTGTGATTGTCTATTGTTGTTACTTAGATGAAGATCAGATCACATTTTATGACCAATTTGTGCAGAAATTCATATCATTCCAAAAGGGTTCACATACTTTTTCTTGCAACTGTAAATAATAGTTGTACAGCGCTAAAAAAGCGCTACACCTATACAGTGAATTACACATTCCCAGTGGCGTTGCTAGGGCTGGTGTCACCTGGTGCGGTAGAAAATGGTGTCACCCCCCCAAGCCCATCAGGGATGGAAGTGGGCACAGCTCTGCAGTTCAGGAAGGAGACCTATAAGACGAACCTAGGTTTAGAGGGGGACAATAAGAAGAAAAAAAAAAATTCATTACACTTCAGGTCAGACCACCAATCAGACCCCCAATGTTAATCAGACCTCAGCTGACAGCCCCAATCAGACCCCCAATGTTAATCAGACCTCAGCTCAGACCTCAATGTAAATGACCCCCAATCAGACCTCAGACAAGAGCCCAATGCCTCTCATCACCCCCATAATCAGCCCTTATGCCTCTCAGCCCCGATTATCATCCCTTATGCCTCTCAGACCCTATTATGCCTCTCAGGAGTCTCAGCCCCCATTATGCCATTGCCTCGCCAAGTCAGCCCAATTTATGCCTCAGCCCCCCCATTATGCCTCTCAGCCCAATTTATGCCTCAGCCCCCCCATTAGGCATCTCAGCCCAATTTATGCCTCAGGTTCCCCCCCATATTAGGCCTCTCAGCCCCCAGCAACCTAGCCATTATGCCCCGATTGCCCCCAGCAGCCTCAGATAAAAAAATAAAATACTTACCTCTTCTGCTCCTGGATGCCGCCGCTCAACAGCACCTCCTGCGATCTTCTTGCTCCTGCTGTCGGCTGGCGCTCACAGCGTGATGTCACAGAGCGACTCACGCTGTGCGCAGCCCTGCACAGCAGGCAGCCGAGGACCAGGAAGCGGTGAGTACAGCTCCTTCACTGCTTTCCGGTCCTCCGGTACTAATCGCTCATTAGTATTCACAGCGTTAAAAAGGGAATCAGTGGGGGGGGCACCCGGACGGATTCTCGGAGGTGACAGGCTTGATTAGGGTGTGCCAGGAGCCCAGCCCCATACCCACGCCTATGCACTCACTCCATGAGTCTGGTGTCACCTGGTGCGGCCCGCACCCGCTGCACCCCCCCTCGCAACGCCACTGCACATTCCGTCCACTTGACGTCAGCCCATTATATATCACGTTTTTAGGTCATACACCCTTTTTTGTGTACTTTTAATGCAGATGACTAATAAAACTTAGAGGTTTATTTTTTTTCCCATCCTAAAAAATTATTTATTTGATGCAATCTTAGCCTTGTGACCTAAATTCCCCATTAATTCATTTAAAGGTGTAAAAGTGTCTACATCTAACAAAAAAATAACACTATAAAGTGCCAAACGTAACTGAAAATACCTAAACCATGATAAGTTAGTTATATTCTCTCTTTGTGCTAACTCCAAAAACAAAAGTATATCTCCATTCCTCACCACCTGTGCAACATAAAAAATAAAATTTGCCATTACTGATCCCCTACCAATTCATCTAAAGCCTGTAAAAAAAAAAAATCCAAAGTGGCGTACAAAATAAAGATCCCTTTATTCCCAACCATCCTCTAATAGTACACCAGGACTTACTAAACAGTTTCCCAGCCTTTCTACAGCCGTAGACAAAAGTTTTGAGAATTACATAAATATTGGAAATTGGAAAAGTTGCTGCTTAAGTTTTTATAATAGCAATTTGCATATACTCCAGAATGTTATGAAGAGTGATCAGATGAATTCCATAGTCCTTTTTTTGCCATGAAAATTAACTTAATCCACTGAATTTCATTGCTGTCATTAAAGGACCTGCTGAGATCATTTCAGTAATCGTCTTGTTAACTCAGGTGAGAATGTTGACGAGCACAAGGCTGGAGATCATTATGTCAGGCTAATTGGGTTAAAATGGCAGACTTGACCTGTTAAAAGGAGGGTGATGCTTGAAATCATTGTTCTCCCATTGTTAACCATGGTGACCTGCAAAGAAACGCGTGCAGCCATCATTGCGTTGCATAAAAATGGCTTCACAGGCAAGGATATTGTGGCCACTAAGATTGCACCTCAATCAACAATTTATAGGATCATCAAGAACTTCAAGCAAAGAGGTTCAATTCTTGTTAAGAAGGCTTCAGGGCATCCAAGAAAGTCTAGCAAGCGCCAGGATCGTCTCCTAAAGAGGATTCAGCTGCGGGATCAGAGTGCCACCAGTGCAGAGCTTGTTCAGGAATGGCAGCAGATAGGGGTGAGCGCATCTGCACGCACAGTGAGGCGAAGACTTTTTGAAGATGGCCTGGTGTCAAGAAGGGCAGCAAAGAAGCCACTTCTCTCCAAAAAAAACATCAGGGACAGATTGATCTTCTGCAGAAAATATGGTGAATGGACTGCTGAGGACTGGGGCAAAGTCATATTCTCTGATGAAGCCTCTTTCCGATTGTTTGGGGCATCAGGAAAAAGGCTTGTCCGGAGAAGAAAGGGTGAGCGCTACCATCAGTCCCGTGTCATGCCAACAGTAAAGCATCCTGAGACCATTCATGTGTGGGGTTGCTTCTCATCCAAGGGAGTGGGCTCACTCACAATTTTGCCCAAAAACACAGCCATGAATAAAGAATAGTACCAAAACACCCTCCAACAGCAACTTCTTCCAACAATTCAACAACAGTTTGGTGAAGAACAATGCATTTTCCAGTACGATGGAGCACCGTGCCATAAGGCAAAAGTGATAACTAAGTGGCTCGGGGACCAAAACGTTGACATTTTGGGTCCATGGCCTGGAAACTCCCCAGATCTTTATCCCATTGAGGACTTGTGGTCAATCTTCAAGAGGCGGGTGGACAAACAAAAACCCACTAATTCTGACAAACTCCAAGAAGTGATTATGAAAGAATGGGTTGATATCAGTCAGGAATTGGCCCAGAAGTTGATTGAGAGCATGCCCAGTCGAATTGCAGAGGTCCTGAAAAAGAAGGGCCAACACTGCAAATACTGACTCTTTGCATAAATGTCATGTAATTGTCGATAAAAGCCTTTGAAACGTATGAAGTGCGTGTAATTATATTTCACTACATCACAGAAACAACTGAAACAAAGATCTAAAAGCAGTTTAGCAGCAAACTTTGTGAAAACTAATATTTGTGTCATTCTCACAACTTTTCGCCACGACTGTATAATCCTGTTGTATATTAGATATTTGACCAGATTACAATAAGATAATCATGTTATCATAGCAAGATCTGCTCCATAAAAGGTCCTACATAGTGGACTTTTCTTCCATTCGCAGTATAGCCATAGCTGTGCAGATAGAAAGTAGCCCTTAAAATATGGAATGTTCAACCCTCCCTGTTCTATCGACTTATAAAGATATTCCACTTTGTCTCACACTCTTTCTTCCCCAGAGTAGATTATTAATAATTCTCTCAATTAGTTAAAAAAATGTGTCCTCAATCCATATTGGAGAATTCCTAAGAATATAGAGGAACTGGGGTAAGATCACCATCTTAGGCTGCTTTCACACTAGCGTTCGCTGGTCCGCTCGTGAGCTCCGTTTGAAGGAGCTCACGAGCGGACCCGAACGCAGCCGTCCAGCCCTGATGCAGTCTGAATGGAGGCGGATCCGCTCAGACTGCATCAGTCTGGCGGCGTTCAGCCTCCGCTCCGCTCGCCTCCGCACGGACAGGCGGACAGCTGAACGCTGCTTGCAGCGTTCGGGTGTCCGCCTGGCCGTGCGGAGGCGTGCGGATCCGTGCGGATCCGTCCAGACTTTCAATGTAAGTCAATGGGGACGGATCCGTTTGAAGATGCCACAATGTGGCTCAATCTTCAAGCGGATCCGTCCCCCATTGACTTTACATTGAAAGTCTGGACGGATCCGTACTAGGCTATTTTCACACTTAGCTGTTCTATGCTAAAAATAATGCAGACGGATCCGTACTGAACGGAGCCTCCGTCTGCATTATTATGAGCGGATCCGTTCAGAACGGATCCGCCCGAACGCTAGTGTGAAAGTAGCCTTAATTAGGGATATTCTATCGGCTATGGATAATATGGAGTCTAAGCCGTATCGCAATTTTGGACCTCAATTTACTTATCAATGGAATCAAATTAAGGTGCAAGTAATCTGGGGCATGGCCTGCTAGCGCATGGAGTGAGACGCACCGTTCACTGCTCCTGCTGGTATCCTGTATTAAACCGTCGGTAGCACGATTCGTTCTCTCGAACTAACCTGAGAGGAAAGTGTCCGGTGGCTGCTGTGTCGCTTTTGGGAGCCTGAAAATGCCGAGGAAGGTGAGCAAAACTACAAGACAAGACAGGCTGGAGGCGGGCCAACATGGCGCCGATAGTGGAGAGGTGATGGCGCTGCAGGAGGTGGTGAGCCAGAGCGCGGCAGCCAAGCTCAGCAAGTTTGCCCGTCTGGATAGCGGAGTGGGCGATTGGGCTACTGACAAGGGGACTGATATACTTACCTCCTCTGACCAGGAGGACGGTTCCATTGATGGCGACGGCCCAGAAATGGCTGGTCAGCCTTTGCCTGCTCCTGCAAGCCCTGTAAAGGATACGGTGGGCCTTCGGGCCACGTCTACAGAGGAGCCCACTCTGAAGGATATAATGGCTGCTGTAGCAAGCTGTAATAGCACTCTCAAAGTGCTCACAGTACAGGTCGGCAGTTTGAGGTCTGATGTTTCTATAATCAGACACGATTTACATAAGATTTCTGAGCGCACCTCTGAATTGGAAAAGAGGGTGTCATCATTGGAAGATGAAGTCCAGCCTTTGCAAATGGCGTCCAAGACGACTATGAAGGACATTGCTGCCCTATATGCCAAGACGGATGATCTAGAGAACAGATCGCGAAGGAACAATCTGCGCATTGTAGGAATGCCGAAGAAGACGGAGGGGGCCAATGCCACTGAATTTGTGGAGAAATGGTTATACCAGTTGTTTCATGAGAAAGGCTTATCTTCCCTGTATGTGGTGGAGCGGGTGCACAGAGTGCCCATGCGGCCGCTCCCACCAGGCAGACCTCCTCGCCCTATCATTGCGAAGATATTACATTTTAAAGATCGGGACACTATTCTACGGCAGTCCAGAGATAATGAAGAGATGGTCCTGAATGGGGTTAAAGTGTCAATTTTCCCGGATTATTCGAATGTGGTGCAGCGGAGGAGGAGCCGTTTTATGGATGTCAAGAGGAGGCTTAGAGGGTTGCAGGTTCCATATGCCATGCTGTTCCCTGCCAAATTGCGAGTGGTGGCATTGGGATCCGCTAGATTTTTCGAGGATCCAGATGAAGCGGCACAGTGGCTGGACGTCCACGAACGGCAAATGAGAAATGGGGCCCTGGACACTTGAAGGAGGCAGATATGCATTTTGGTTTAATTTCTATATATGTTTGCACTTTAATGCCATTTTAATATTGCACCAGTTAAGAAGTGTACTTTACAATGCTACCGCATGGTAGATTCTGAGGCGGGAGTAGGTGGTTAGGGGATTATAATGTGTTTCCCTGTTGTGGAGAGGATTCTCTCTTTGAGGGAGTGTGTTGCTAAAATCAGCTATGTTTGTTGTTCATTGGCGGGCAAGTTGCCCCGTTTATGGGTTTACAGTTGGAGATCTGGGGACAACGGTTCTCATTTGCAGTAATCTAATGATGGTGGGGTGGTATGGAGATAGATAGGGGTAGGTCTGGGGGCGTGAACTCTGAATGGATGTTGATTGAGTGGGGTGTGAGATGCAGGTATGTCACAGGGTTTTACCATGACACAGGTGATTAAAGTTTTGAGCTGGAATGTGAGGGGTATGGCTGATGCACGGAAACGAGTGTATTTTTCACTACTTGAGGCGTTTTCAGCCTGCCATTTGTTGCCTGCAGGAAACACATTTGACTAGTGATACTGTACAGTGGCTAAGCAAAAACTGGGTGAGACATGTTGTACATGCAATCTATTCCTCACATTCCAGGGGAGTATGTGTGTTAGTGCATAAGAGTATTAGGTATGAACATGTGCAGCAGTGTGTGGATGCTGAGGGCAGGTTTGTCTGTATTGTGTGTAAGATTGATGGGATTCTGGTGGTGTTTGTGTCAGTGTATGTGCCTCCACCGTTTGCTTCTCCTTTGGTACGTGCAATTATGACCTTTGTGGCGGACTTCCCTGGGCTACCATGGCTCCTGGTAGGAGACTTCAATTGCACGCCAGACGACTCCTTGGATAGATGTCGGGTGGCGGCGTCAGGTCGATCACCAGGGAGTGTAGCTCTGAAGAATATTATGACTGAAACTGGTTTGTTTGACGTGTGGAGAGTACGCAACCCTAATAGGCGCAAATATTCGTGCAGATCGGCTACGCATCATTCACTATCACGCATAGATCTGGCTCTTGTTAATGACGTTATGTTGCCTCTGATTTTGGGTGTTGCCTATCACCCTCAGTCGTTGTCTGATCATTCCTTGGTGCAGATTGACATGTGCCTGGGGGCGCTCAGGCAGGGACCGAGGTTGTGGGAATGTAACCCGCATTGGTTAAATGTACTGGGAGACCTATCTGAGGTTTCTCTGGCGGTCAGGGAATACTTTGCTATTTGTAGGGAAGGCTTCCATACACGGAGTCTGGGATGCTATGATAGCGTTCTTAAGGGGAGTATTGATAAAAGAAATTAGTAAGCACAAATCCAAGTCTAGAGAGGAGGATGTAAAAGCGCATGTACAAGTGGTGGAAGCCGAACAGGTTTTTGGTAGATCCCCTTCCTTAGTTAACAGTGAGGCTCTGGCGGTAGCTCAGGAACAGTTGAGGTGTCATCTAATGCAGGCTGCAGAGCGAAAGTGTAGTTTCTACAAACAAAGATCTTTTGAGGAGGGTGAGAGGGTAGGTCATCTACTGTCAGTTGTTTCTCAGGCTCAGCGGGGGTCCTCTTGTATACAGGGAGATCGAACTGGGAATATTAGGCAGGACTCAAAGGGAATATTAGACATACTTAAAGGTTTCTATGTGTCTTTATATGCATCTACTGTATCTAGCTCTGAGGACGCTTTGACTGCCTTTTTCGCGGAGGCACAGTTATCGGTGTTGTCAGATGAGGATAGGGAGAGGTTAGAAGAGCCGATTTCACTTGAGGAGCTGGAGGCTGTGCTTGGGGATATGGCGAATGGTAAGACCCCGGGGGCAGATGGCTTACCAGTGGAGGTATATAAGAAGTTGCAGGGGGTACTCCTCCCCGAATTGCTTAAGGTGCTCAAACATTCACTGGAGACGGGTTCGCTACCACACTCTATGCAGGAGGCTATAATAGTAGTCATTCCTAAGTCTGGGAAAGATCCCAAATTACCAGACTCCTATAGACCGATTTCGCTTTTAACAGCGGATTTAAAGCTCCTAGCAAAGGTGTTGGCGAACAGGTTGTCCAGGGTGATTCTGACCATTGTACACCCAGATCAGACAGGCTTCATGCCTGGGAAGTCGACTGCTATAAACATCCGCAGACTGTACCCCAGTTTGAATCTCCCAGCAGATAATTGTGGAGACAGGGCCTTGCTAACACTTGATGCCGCTAAGGCGTTTGATAGTGTAGAGTGGAATTATCTGTGGGGGATTCTGAGGGCTAGGGGCTTTGGCGCATGTTTTTCCAATGGGTACAGGTGTTATACTCGAGTCCTAAGGCGCGCATTAGAGCTAATGGGGGGTTGTCGGATAGCTTTACTCTGGCTAGAGGCACCAGACAGGGATGCCCACTATCGCCTTTGTTATTTGCTCTAGCTATTGAGCCACTAGCAGCTTCAATACGCCTGTCACCTCAAATTGAGGGGTTCAGATACGGTGTGGTGCAGAATAAAGTGGCTATGTACGCCGATGACACCTTGCTGTTCCTGGGCGATACTGGGACATCTCTGGATGCGGCCATGGCTCTAATTGATCGGTTCGGGAGCTTCTCTGGACTTACAATTAATTGGCAAAAGTCTACTCTGATGCCTGTAGATGGGCAGGTTCCGTCGGTAGAGCAAGTAAACAGTAAGGTACCCTGGGTGGATACATTCAAATATTTGGGGTTGTACATAACACCTAGATTGTTGGATTTTGAAGAATTAAATTTGACCCCTTTACTTGCTAATTTTAGACTTAAGGTAAGGACTTGGTGTAGGCTCTTTCTATCTGTAGTGGGTAGAGTGAATCTTTTAAAGATGGTAATGATGCCTCATCTGCTTTATGTACTCAACAATGCCCCTGTGTGGATCCCTTTGGATAGGTTTAGGAGGATACATTTTATGTTCAGGGACCTTTTTTGGAAGTGTAGTCGAGCAAGGATCAAACTGGAAACATTGCAGTACCCTAAGATAGAAGGAGGTTTGGCAGTTCCGAATGCCTGGATTTATTTCTTGGCCTCTCAGTGTCAGCACTTCAAGGGCTGGATTGATTTTCAGTCGCCGGATGTGACAGGTAGGATACTGCAGCACTGGTTGGGCAGTCGGGACCTTATGTGTATACTGGAGGGGGTGGGAATGCATGTGGGGAGGGAGAAGGTCCTGCTTATCGTGCTTATGAAGAAGGAATGGGCAAAGGTGAAGCAGCTTAGAGGTGTGGGAGGAGTTGGAGAGCTTTCCCCAATATGGAACAACAACTTATTGCCAGAATTCATGTCTCTGTCAGGACTTCGGAACTAGGAATTTCATGAGGTAATGAGGATAGGTCAACTGCTGGAGGGTAATGTGTTCAAATCATTTCAGGTGCTGCAGCAAGAATTTAATGTCCCCAAGATTTGGTTTTATCAGTATCTGCAATTGAGGCACGCCTATGATGTCATGGTGAGGAAAGGATGTGTCATAGCAAAAATGGATGTGGTACATAAACGTATTCTGCTGAAAGGGGGGGGGGGGGGAGAGGATTAATATTGCAGGTGTATACTCTATTGCTGGACAAGTTCTTAGCTGGGTTCCCTCTGACGCGGATGATGAAACGGAAGGGTGATTTTGGGGCCGTGTCTAAAGATCAGTGGGAGGATATATTGGAGGCAGTTCCTAAAGTGTCCTTAAGTGAGCAGGGTAAATTGTCACAACACTTTATCATTCACAGAATATATAAAACGCCAGTATTTTTAAGGAAAATTGGTGTTAGGACTGATGACAAGTGTCCGAAGTGTATGGAGGACGGAGCGGACCTGTTGCATATGCTCTGGTCTTGTCCAGTGATAGGTAGATACTGGGATGAGGTGCTGAACATGATTAATAATAACTTGGCATTAAGATTGCAAAAGGACCCTAAGATATGTGTGTTGAGCTATATGTCAGAGATTGGAGGGAGTGAATTGGTTAAGGTGGCGGTGGGAAGGCTGCTATATGTGGCCAGGAAACTGGTGGCACAGCGGTGGATCCAGGGGAGTCCGCCAACAGTGGGTGAATTCGTGCGAAGAGCGCATGACATGTTGACTATGGAAAGAAGTGTGTTTGTGAAGAGAGATTGTCCTTAGAAGTTTGAGAAATTGTGGAATGAATGGTTGTCTCATACCCATATTGTTATATAGGATACGACAGAGGTATTCATGCTCCTATTCATATATTCATGGGGGGGGGGGGGGGGTATGGCCTATGCTATGTTTTGTGTCTACAATTTTCAATATTTGCTCTTGATTGTGTACATTGTATACTGCCGAGATTGATTTGTCATCAGATGTTGTCTTCTGATATTGTACTTTTTTTTACTTTCTGTATAATTATAGAAGAGACAATGTATTATCAGAAAAAGTTTAATATACTTGATCAATAAAAATGATTTGATAAAAAATAAAAAGGTGCAAGTAATCTTCAATCTTAGGAGATATCATCATACCCAAATATTCAAAATAATCAGAAATCTTCAACATACTCAAAAACAACTCACTGGGAAGCTCAAGTCTGTCTACAGGCATAAGAGTCGTTTTTGACCAGTTAATATCAAGACCTGAAATTTACTATTTGAATAATTCTTGGGAGTGTAACATTAGTATTATAACACGTCGTCTGCATATAACGAAATGCGAGCCTCTATTCCTAATTTCCCAAACCCTTCAATCCTAGAATCTTGCCTTACCCTTACAGCAAGAGGCTCAATATAAATGTCAAGTAGTAATGGGGAGAATGGGCACCCTTGACGGGTACCTCTATTCAACTCAATGTAATTTGTCAAACTTCCATTAATATTCAAACTCGCCTAAGGGGACTTGTACAAAAGCTTAATCATATTTATAAACCTAGCACCAAATCCCATTTTTTTCAAAACCTTCCAGAGGAATCTCCACTCCACCCTATCAAAAGCCTTAGAGGCATCAAGAGACAGGTTGGAACGAGAAACACCCCCCCTTCCCGGAAGATTGTATATTCGCAAACAAGCGATGCAAATTATAGTACGTACCCTTATTAGGAATAAAGCCATTTTGATCAGAATGTATAATTGATGTAATAACCTTAGCAAGCCTTGTAGCCAGGATCCTTGAAAGAAGCTTCACATCTGTATTCAATAAAGAAATCAGCCTATATGACTCCATATCGAAGGGATCCTTGCCTTTTTTAATATTAATGTTATTACAACCTTTGTCATCGATTCCGGAAGGGTACCGTCCTCTAATGATTCAGTAAATACCCTTAATAAACAAGGGAGAATAACCTCCCTACATTTCTAGAATTGATATGGGAATCCATCTGGACCAGGGGAGGAGTTTCCCGAACAGGCCTTTATTGCCGCCTCTAACTCCTGTAGGGAAAATTCAACATCAAGAAATTCTCTTTGGGTGTCCGTAAGGACTGGAAGAGAGATGGAATCCAAATATGAATCCATCATTTCATCTGGAATATTCTTGTCTGATTTATATAAATCCACAAAATACTTCACAAAGATTCCTTTTATACAATCTTGATCTTCAATAATTATTCCTTCAGATGAACGAATACTTGGTCTTTTTTTTTTTATCCTGATTCGAGATCACCCTAGCCAGCAATTTCCCTGGGCGGCCAGATTCGGCAAAATATTTTTGTCCCTTAAAAAAAAAAAAAGAAAAAAAAAAAGCCTCTGCTGTGCCTTATCCAGGAGAAAATCAGAATACTCCTGGCTTGCATTCTCCATATTTTCCCTATTTTCTTCTGTTTTATTCCTGGAAAATTCCTTCATAGTGCCTCTGCTTCTTTTAAATCCCTCTCTTTCATACCATACCTCACTGAGTGTCCGGTCTCAACCTGGAATCCCCCGCCCGACGCACAGAGTGGGAGATAAGGAGCAAACGCCCGGCATATAGTGGACCCTCCAGCACCACAGGTACCAAACTAGGGAACGGGTGCTGCCTGCCTCCCTCATGTGGCCAAGGCATAAAATTAAAACAGCCTCCTCTGTCTGCCTCCAAAGACGTGGTCCCACAGCATTTGCCATGAGAAAAAAACTCGTCTCCCACCTGGAAGGGACAGGAAGACAGGAGGAGGGTCAAATGTATTCTTCCTGTCCCTACCTGGTTGGAGGCGGGTCATCTCTCATGGTATGCGGTCATGGAGGATGAAAGGGAAAAATTCAGATTCCTTCTTCTCTATTTTCACGCTTGATCCCTTTTAGCTTACAGGCCAGCATCAGAAAGATGTGTGTGGCCACTACTGGATCCATAGAGGCACCAGAGAAGATGAATTGGAGCCAGGAGTTTCAGTCCTATACTGATACTCCTAGCCCCAGTTCATTGACATCTTCAACCAGAATGAACGCACTGACAAACAGCTTCAATCATGTCATTTTATTGCCTTCTTCTAGACACAATCACAGCGTGATTTATGATATTCTCACTTTCAATGTACAAAAAAAGTGCAGTTAAATTCATTTAAACAAAGAAATAGCAATATTCAATGTCTGAAGTTTATGGGTATAAAATGAACCAAAACAATCCCCCAAAACTGGGGCCAATGTGAATAGAGAATCAGAGGTTTACAGTCCAGTGGCAGAACTTGGCAAACACTGTCAACTGAATAGCGACTTGTAGGTCGTCATATGGCGTTTTACGCTTTCAGCTATTTCCTGATCGTTTTTACTCCGGTTATAGTAATCTGTGAATAGTCCGTCAGGATTCAGTAAATATATGATGATGGTGTGGTCAACAATGTAATCATTGTCCTCGTCACGAGGTCCCACGCTGTAGTACACGCGATAGGCTTGGGCTACTGCCTTGATCTGCTCCTCTGTGCCAGTCAGACCCTTGAGTCGTGGATGGAATTCACTAACATACTTTGCTAGCGCCGCAACGTTATCACGCTCGGGGTCCACTGAAACAAAGACAGGAAGCACAGGGGGCAAAGTGGAGTCCTTGTCCAACAGGGACACCGCAGCACTCAGCTTTTGCAGTTCATCTGGACAGATATCAGGACAATGGGTAAAGCCAAAGTACATCAGCACCCATTTACCTTTTAAGTCTTTTTTACAGCAAGGCTGGCCTTTGTGATCAGTAAGACTGAAGTCTCCCTGACCAACTGCTAGGGTACGGAGCTGCTCAATGCGTTCCAGCTTCTTCTTCTCCTGTTTCTCCCACCGCAGATATTGCCAGATTCCCACTGCAGCTCCACCAATAATGCAGCTAACCAGCAGCCTTGTTCGCAACGATATTGGGGCCTTCGAGGATCCCGGTTGCTGGGATTTCTGTAATGGTTGAGATGTGGATATTTCTCTTGCAGCGATGAACCATTTTATCCGGTTTGTGCAGTTCTTTGGTGTTGTGCTGACTGAATTTCTAACCCCCTGATTTAGGAAGGGACATGGAGATAGTTTACAAATACGCTGTATGTGCCGCAGCATCCTGGAGATAAGAAGATATCAGCATTATCATACAGAATATTTATGGGGCATTGACATACTGCAGCATCACAGGAATGTAATAAATAGTATAAAGATGGGATCTTACTGACTGGTGTCTATGGAACTACTGTAATGGAGTAGTCACAATGCACATGGAAAACTTGAGTGCACAAAAAAGTACCGGAGACAGTTTTGGGGGAAATATAATAACGTAAATAACAATCCTGTCTAGAATATGTTTGTAAATCGCACATTATGCCTCAAGTAGATAAAGATCATGCGGTGACAAAATGACCTCTGCTTCATCTTTATAGTATTTCTGTCTATAAGCATCTATTTGTGGCTTTTTATGTACAAAAGCCCTATGATGGAAAAGCCTTTTCTTGCAATTGGGGACAAGTATAGGACATGCTCTAACTTTTTTTGTGGGGCCCGCATCCTTTGCAGCCCCATTGAAATGAATGGGTCCCCATCCGTTTCACAAAATTGCAGAACAGATGCGGACTTAAATATACGGTTGTGTGAATGGGCCCTAAAGCAGAGATCAGCAACCGTTGGCATATCAGCTGTTGTGAAACTACAACTCCCAGTGTGCAGCATTCACTTCTACGGAAGTTCCAAGGACAGCCGTACAAGTGTGTATTTTGGAGTTGTAGTTTCACATAAACTCTAGTGCTGATCGTTTCTGACCCCTGCCCTAAGGGCTCTTTCACATGAGCGGATCCCGTGCGTGGAATCCGCTGTAGAGCAGTAGCACAAATTTTCAGGCTGCACTGATAGGCTGAGAGAGGGCTTTAGGGTACTTTCACACTTGCAAAAACACAGAAATATAGTGGCAAATCTGGGGGAGCTGCTCAACCCCTAACACTGTAGCGTGTTTTTCATTGGGGGAGCAGCCCCACCGCATGTGGACCGCAGCAAACGACTATCCCCAGCAAAAAATATTTTGCATACGGTGGAGGATGTCGGCGCGGTCCACATGCACCACAAAGGCATCCTACACAAAACGGAGCATTGTGCGGATGAAAATATAATCATAAATCACAGAAAAAATGCACCACACGGATATACCACTGACTATACTGGCTAGTCATAAATGCAGATATTAAAAGCTGAGACTTTTGCCAATATATTCCTGTCAGGAAGATATCGGAGCCCCAAGCACCACGTCACGGTTCCTCAGCATAGGCAAGGGGTCCTACCACTACGCTACCTATGGTGTGAACAAGGTCTGAGGGTGATGTAATCCAGCTCACAGCCAAGCTTCCACACAACCGCCTAGCAGGACAACTAGTGCAATGTGAACAAAGCCAGACTGTAAGCCACACCCATATCAGACCATGTGATGGAGGCTACCAGGTGCAAAGAGTGTTTGAATGCCAGGTGAAGGCACATACACTACATATAAAACAAGACAAAAACACAGAAATATAGTGGCAAATCTGGGGGAGCTGCTCAACCCCTAACACTGTAGCGTGTTTTTCATTGGGGGAGCAGCCCCACCGCACACTTGCGTCAAAGTTTTCCGGTATTGAGTTCCGTCCTTGGGATCCATTGACGGATCCGGTCTTACAATGCATTTGTGAGATGGATCCGCATCCGGATCCGTCTAGAAATGGTTTCCGTTTGCATACAGATTGCCGGATTTGGCAGGCAGTTCCGTTGATGGAACTGCCTGCTGGAATCCAGCAATGCAGTATTCCCTTTTACAAACCCTTTACATTAAGAATGCCCCATTAGTGTCCTCACAGTTGAATGCCCTATTCACAGTTGAATGCCCCTTTTGTGTCCCCAGACAGTAGTTATGTCTCCTTAGTACCCCCACACAGTATAATGCCCCTTTAGTGCTCCGCACAGTAGTTATGTCCCCTTCGTACCCCCACACAGTAGAATACCCCCTTTGTGTCCCCACACAGTAGTTATGTCTCCTTAGTACCCCCACACAAGCACGGTAGTTAAGCCACCATTCCTGCTCCCAAACAGTAGTTATGCCCCCACATAGTAGAATGCCCCCTTGGTGTCCCCAGACAGTAGTTATGTCCCCTTAGTACCCCCACACAGTAGAATGCCCCCTTAGTACCCCCCACACAGTCGAATGCCCGACTTGTGTCCCCAGACAGTAGTTATGTCCCCTTAGTACCCTCACACGGTAGAATACCCCCTTAGTGCTCCGCACAGTAGTTAAGCCACCGTTCCTGCTCCCAAAAAGTAGTTATGCCCCTTTAGTGCCCCCACATAGTAGAATGCTCCCTTGGTGTCACCAGACAGTAGTTATGTCCCCTTAGTAGCCCCACACAGTAGAATGTCCCATTAGTGCTCCGCACAGTAGTTAAGCAACCATTCCTGCTCCCAAACAGTAGTTTTAGTGCCCACACACAATAGAATGCCCCCTTTGTGTCCCCAGACAGTAGTTATGTCCCCTTAATACCCCACACAGTAGAATGCCCCCAGACAGAAGTTATGTCCTCTTAGTACCCTCACATAGTAGAATATCCCTCTTAGTGCTCCTCTCAGTAGTTAAGCCACCGTTACTGCTCCCAAACAGTAGTTATGCCCCTTTAGTGCCCCCCCACACAGTAGAATGCCCCCTTTGTGCCCCAGATAGTAGTTTCCCCTTAGTACCCCCACACAGTAGAGTGCCCCCTTAGTGCTCCGCAAAGTAGTTATATCCCCTTAGTACCTCAACACAGTAGAGTGCCCCTTTAGTGCTCTGCACAGTAGTTATGTCCCCTTAGTACCCCAACACAGTAGAGTGCCCCTTTAGTGCTCTGCACAGTAGTTATGTCCCCTTAGTACCCCAACACAGTAGAGTGCCCCTTTAGTGCTCTGCACAGTAGTTATGTCCCCTTAGTATCCCAACACAGTAGAGTGGCCCCTTAGTGCTCCGCACAGTAGTTATGCCCCCCTTAGTACCCCAACACACTAGAATACCCCCTTTGTGTCCCCACACAGTAGTTCTGTCCCCTTAGTACTCCCACACAATAGAATGCCCCCTTAGTGCTCCGTACAGTAGTTAAGCCACCCTTCTTGCTCCCAAACAGTACTTATGCCCCTTTACTGCCCCCACACAGTAAAACACTCCCTTAGTACCCCTTCAAACTCCCACACAGCAGAATGCCCCCTTAGTGCCCCCACAAATTAGTGCTGACCCCCCCACTGCCTCATGGACAAGAATGTTGTCCCCTTAGTGCTCATAAAATAAAGTAATACTTTCCTAGCCCTGATGACTGGAGAACATCATGCTCTCCCTGCAGTGATGTCATCAGGCCTACAGATACAGTTGAAATCGGTAAATACATCAGCCCACCCGTGACGGTGGGACAAGCGCTAAAATCCGGTACTGTCCCACCGGATCCAGGATGGTTGGGTAAATTGTGGAGTTTCCCACATGCAATTCTGCAGCATTTATGCAATGTGTTGCCATACCCATAGCCTTCTATTAGCACTGACCCTTTCGTATGAATGGTGCCAGTCTCCCGCCCAGTGACGTGCGCACCAGACACATCATCAGGACGCTGGTGACACCTGTCATTGCTTTCTATTTCCTAATTAAGAAGTTGTCAGAATTCATTGATAAGTAGATTGCACTAGGCGTGACTGCAGTCCTGGCCGCACAGGCACATCATAAATATGCTGTTCAGCCCAAATGCCCTATTTTTCCATGTATTCTGGGGCAAACCTATGGCTAAATCAATGTAATTCATGTATTTGGAATATTTTGCTTATTAAAATTTTCCAATGTGTTTCCTACATAATACAAATCACACTACAAACAGTGCAACTGCTGATGTCCCCAGTGTGAACAGCCACCACACCTGCATGCCTCACCCCGGGCTTCCAGAGCTCTTATGGATCTGCTCACGGATCACCCAATACACACAGGGACAGCAAACCACAGTGATGACAATGTCTGTAAAGCGCTGCTGAATATGTTGGTGCTATATAAATAATTACATAAACATTACATATGTACCAACCTTGTGCTCTCGTTCCTGGTCAAGGGTGATTACTAGATTCTAAGGAGCTGAAGGACCTTTGATGATGTCATCGTGATCATGTGATCAGTCACATGTAGGAAGAGTGAAGTTCTAGGCTGTGCTGCTGCAGCGTCTGGATGTCTGCATCTAAAGGACTTCAGTAAAAGGGAGGAACAGTCAGCGTGGCTGCATGTGTGCCGTGTCCGGCCATCAGAGCCCGGTGTGGGTGACAACTTACAGTATAGCAGAGCTGTGTGCGCACTTGTGACGTCTGTACAGCAGTGTTGTGTGTGTTTTCTGTTAAGCATAGCTGTTAGATATGCAGCACAGCTACTTGTATGCATACAGCTGTAAGAAGCTGTAACATAGTAACATAGTTTATAAGGCTGAAAAAAAGACATTTGTCCATCCAGTTCGGCCTGTTATCCTGCAAGTTAATCCAGGGGAAGGCAAAAAAAAACAACTGTGAGGTAGAAGCCAATTTTCCCCAATTCCTTCCCGACTCCAATCAGGCAAGCAGAATAACTCCCTGGATCAACGACCCCTCTCTAGTAGCTATAGCCTGTAATATTATCACACTCCAGAACAGTGTCGGACTGGGGTACCTAGGGCCCACCAGTAAAATGTATTTTGGGGGCCCACTATACGGATAAATTTGAATATAATAAATAATTTAAGTTTTTTATATGAACATAGGCTGGTTAAGGTGCTGTACATTAAATATATGTATGTAGTGCAGTAAATCTAATGTGTTATGTGCCACTTGTGCAGGAGGTGGGAGGCTAGGGGACCACCTTACTTAGGGGCCCACCGGGGGATTCCCCTGTACCCCTGTGGGCCAGTCCGAGCCTGCTACAGAAATACACTCAGGCCCCTCTTGGACTCTTTTAGTGTACTCACAATCACCACCTCCTCAGGCAGAGAGTTCCATAGTCTCACTGCTCTTACCGTAAAGAATCCTTTTCTATGTTTGTGTACAAACCTTCTTTCCTCCAGGCGCAGAGGATGTCCCCTCGTCACAGTCACAGTCCTGGGGGTAAATAGCTGATGGGAGAGATCTCTGTACTGACCCCTGATAGATTTATACATAGTAATTAGATCTCCCCTCAGTCGTATTTTTTCTAAAGTGAATAACCCTAATTTTGATAATCTTTCAGGGCACTGTAGTTGCCCCATTCCAGTTATTACTTTAGTTGCCCTCCTCTGAACCCTCTCCAGCTCTGCTATGTCTGCCTTGTTCCCAGGAGCCCAGAACTGTACACAGTACTCCATGTGTGGTCTCACTAGTGATTTGTAAAGTGGTAGGACTATGTTCTTATCACTGGCATCTATGCCCCTTCTGATGCAACCCATTATCTTATTGGCCTTGGCAGCAGCTGCCTTACACTGGTTTCTACAGCTTAATTTGCTGTTCACTAAAATTCCTAGGTCCTTTTCCATGTCAGTGTTAGGCCACCTGCACACAAACATGCGCGCCCCGTGGTCGTGCTGCAGCCCGCAAATTACGTGCCGCAATGCACGAACACTATCCGTGGGGCAGCCACAGCGGATCGCGGACCCATTCACTTTAATAGGTCTGCGATCCGGCCGTTCCACAAACATAGGACATGTTCTGTCTTTTTGCGGAACGGAAGTACAGGACGAAACCCCATGGAAGCATTCCGTAGTGCTTCCATAGGGTTCCATTCCGTGCTTCCGCCCCGCGGAAGTGAATGGGTCCGCATCCGTGATGCAGAATGCACATGGAACGGCACCAGTGTATTGCGGATCCGCAAATGTTGTCCGCAATACGGCAATGGGAAGCACACGTTCGTATGCAGGAGGCCTTACCCAGTACCATTTAGTATGTATGGGTGACTTGCATTATTCCTTCCTATGTGCATAACCTTACATTTGTCCATGTTAAAGGGGTTCTGCAGTTTGTTTAAACTGATGATCTATCCTCTGGATCTAAATCGGCAGGGGTCCGACACCCGGGATCCCCTGCTGATCAGCTATTTGAGAAGGCAGCGGTGCTCCAGGAGCGCCGCTGCCTTCTCACTATTTACCGCAGGCCCAGTGACGTCATGACTTGTATCAACTGGCCTGGGTGCGGCTAAGCTCCCTTCAAGTGAACAGAGCTTTGCCCCGCACATGCTAGTTGATACTAGTCGTGACGTCAATGGGCCTGCGGTAAACAGTGAGAAGGCAGCGGCGCTCCTGGAGCACCGCTGCCTTTTCAAACAGCTGATTGGCAGGGGTAACGGATGTCGGACAACCGCCAATCAGATGCTGATTATCCATCCAGAGGATAGATCATCAGTTAAAACAAACTGCAAAACCCCTTTAAACCTCATTTGCCTCTTCTCCGCCCAAGCCTCCAATCTATGCAGATCCATCTGTAGCGGTATACTGTCCTCTTCAGTGTTAATTACTTTACACAGTTTAGGCTACTTTCACACTCGCGTTTTGGCTTTCCGTTTGTGAGATCCGTTCAGGGCTCTCACAAGCGGTCCAAAACGGGTTAAGTTTTGCCCTAATGCATTCTGAATGGATAAGGATCCGCTCAGAATGCATCAGTTTACCTCCGTTCCGTCTCCATTCCGCTTTGGAGGCGGACACCAAAACGCTGTGGCAGCCTTTTGGTGTCCGTCTGACGAAACTGAGCCAAACGGATCCGTTCTGACCCACAATGTAAGTCAATGGGGACGCAATCTGCCACAAAAGAAAACGGATCCGTCCCCCATTGATTTTCAATGGTGTTCAAGACGGATCCGTCTTGGCTAAGTCGAAGATAATACAAATGGATCCGTTCTGAACGGATGCAGACGGTCGTATTATCTGAACGGAGCTACCCCTTAGGTACTCCACTAGTGACAGTGACCCAATCTGAGTGTGTACCGTTAAAGGGGTCGTCTCACCTGATAAAGGCATAGTTATTCTGTATATGATGTTATTTTGAGTCACTTTGTAATGTACTTCCCCATTTTCTTTCATTATAGCTCCCTTTAGACCCTGCTCGTCTCTACGGCCACCGCTGGAATGCACTTGCGCACTTAGAGAGAAATATCTGGCCTGTCTGGTGGCCGGGAATCGTGGGAGCGAGCGTACATAGAGGCCAGTGTATGTGCATTCGCTCCCGTCCCCGGACACCTGGTATGTATTCTTGGATTAGCGCCTGCACCCGGCCACCTCGCCCTGAAGCTGTTCTGTACAGTTATGCTAGGAGGTTAAATAGTATAACAGGTTCGGGGCTTCCACAAATAGCCCCGAACCTGTAATATACAGATCGCAAGTGCCGGCTTTCATCTTCTGAAAGATGACTGTAGGAAAGCTTCAGATCTGACCTGAGTTTCCTACAGTGTCTGGAAGTGCGATCTTATCTGTAACCTCATCAGGAGACAGACATTACTGCTTGCTGGGACCCACGGTTATCTCTATATGCAACTATATAGAGATAACAGTGTGCAGTGGGCTGCCTGTGAGCGGGCATGGAGAGGAAAGGGTTACTGTCAGGAGGAGAAGCCCCGCCCAGCACACAGAGCAGCAGAGATGCTGGGAAGGCACAAGGTGAGACATCCCCTTTAATAACCACCCTCTGTTTTCTATCATTGAGCCAGTTACTCACCCACTTACAGACGTTTTCTCCCAGTCCGAGCATTCTCATTTTATATACTAACCTTTTATGTGGTACAGTGTCAAATGCTTTGGAGAAGTCCAGATACACGACATCCATTGATTCGCCGCTGTCAAGTCTAGAACTTACCTCCTCATAGAAACTGATTAAATTTGTTTGACATGACCGATCCCTCACAAAGCCATGCTGATATGGCGTTATTTGCTTATTTTCATTGAGGTACTGCAAGATAGCATCTCTCAGAAAACCTTCAAACCGTTTACCCACGACAGATGTTAAACTTACCGGCCTATAGTTTCCAGGCTCTGTTTTTTCACCTTTTTGAATATTGGCACCACATTTGCTATGCCCCAATCCTGTGAAACACTCCCTGTCAATATAGAGTCCAAAAACAGAGCTCTGTATGTCCATAATGAAAATCCACTTAGAGAAATTGTAGTATATTGTTCAGAAAGTCTATCGGGAATATATGGAATATGATTATGTATGTACAGAAATCCAAGTCTCAGGTGGTAATGTCTAATATAACACGCATTTTAAAGCATCACTCACTCTTCAAAAAACTTTTGAGGAGTCATAGAGACATATCAAAAGTTTACATTGGTGGGGGTCTGAGAGCTGGGACCCTCATCAATCCTTAGAACGAGGAGAGAGAAGCACTCAGCAGCGTGGAGAGGGAGCATGCCATGCTCATTCTAGAGAATGGTGGAGGTCTCAGTGCTCAGACCCCCCCCCACTGATCTAAACTTTTGATATGACTCAGCAATGAGACTACCTTTGACCTCAGTGGGAAGTCATGCACCACAATGTTAGAATCTAGGGCTCAAAAAACCCATGTGCCCTTATACAGCACATGAGGGATTTGCCCAAAGTAAACATGTTCTGTCAGAAGAGCAGGTACAAATTATCACCGGCTACTCCTACCTGGAAAAGTGAAGGGAATGGCTTGTGCCACAGAGGAAAATCTGCCAAATGTAGACTATCAGCAGGCTGGTGCTCCTCCTCATTTCCAGTTCGATGGTCGCTGATACCTGAATGAAACTCTACCAGAACGCCCACGCTGGAATAAATGATTTACAAATGGTGCGCTGGCATCCATGATGATCAGATCTAACGCCCTGCAACTTCTTTATGTGTGGCTACATCAAGAACTCATTGTATCTGCCCCCCCACCTTCCCCAGCCACAGCATCTAAAAGACCTAAGAAAATGCATCACTGAAATAATGGAGTCTATATCCAAAGGTTATGCTGGCACGCTTCTGAACAGCACTGGACTACCACCTAGACATCTGCCATGTCACCAATGGAGCTCACATAGAACATTTGTAGTGTATAGATAAACCTTGGAGACAGTGTGGCTTTTCATGTTAATAAAAAATGTTCTGTAATGAATACCGAGGCTATAATTTTGCACCATTCTTTTTGAATCACCCTGTATTTATATCCATAACAGAGAAGGCACTTATTAATGCTCTTCAGAATACCAGTTACATATCATCTTGTCAAGAGTTTGAAAACATTTTCTTGTGTCCAAACCCATTAAGAAAATCCATGAGAATGTTTGAGACTATAACCAGGGCCGTCTTTAATGCGGCGCAAAAGGGGCAGCTGTCCCGGGCCCAGCTGCTCCTGGGGGGCCCAAGGCAGCTGCCTCTTGAGCCTCGCTAGCCACTGGTTACGTGGGGGGCGGTGGCAGGGCACAGGTAGATGAGAGCTTCCATTGTGGAAGCGCTCATCTCCATAGTCATCTGTATCGCCATGCTCAGGACAGCGATATAGATGGAAGTGCTGCGGCGGGGCAGGGGACGGAAAGGGCGTCTCCCTTCCCCGTTCCTCTGATAGGCTACAGGCACTAGGCGGTGCGGTGAGAGGCCACTGGACTAAAAAGTCGGACATGCAGTACTTTTAGTCCGGCGAAGAAAAGGAGAGAATTAAGTCAGATTTGCTCTATCCTACACCAGAGGCGGATAAAGTTCCAACTATTGTATCCAGCCAAGTTGCGGGTAACACACCCAGATGGAACTGTGACAATTTACAATGACCCAAAAACAGCGGGGAGGGGATGGACTCTATACAGTTCCAGACAAGGGTGGTTAATGACGACCGAGAACGCTGAGGAGGGACACCAAGACAGGAGAGATCCAGTGGCCCAGAGTGGAAAAGAGGAGCAGATCAAGACCGTTGGGAAGCCAGGAATGGAGGCGGAAAATCTCCCAATCGCAAGAAGGGCGTCTTATCCGAGGAGATTACTTAAGTATTATTTGTGCTGCCATGTGACGGTGCTGATACCTTTTAGTGAATGCTGCAATAGTTATTGTGGGGGGAATTCATGTTAAAGAATTATTTCTTTCAGAATACATCTTCCCAGGACTCATTGAATGTTGTTGTTATGTTATATACAACTGTTCGGGTCTGACAGGGTTCTTATCCGGGAGGGTTGGCTACCCCTTTAAGTTGTATATGGTTTATGTTGGGGATGTTCTAATACGACTATAATGAGGGGAGACCCCTTCTATAAAGGTGGGGAAGGGGGGGCTGCAGCCATAAAAAAAGGAAGTTTCTAAAGAATTTAGTGAAGAGTGTTCTAATAGGAAGGTTTTAGTTTCATAGTTGGGGACAGTTTCCATTTTTCTTTGCAACCTCTTTGGGCTTCTGTGGGATACACTTAACTCTCTGAGGTACCTACTGCTATTACAGCTATCAATCTCGTTATGAGGGTGATATCTTGGAACATTAAAGGCCTGAAATCACCTCATAAACGATGGGTGATACTTAGACGCCTCAAGAAACTTAAACCTGATGTAGTACTCCTACAGGAGACCCACCTCGGGATAAGTGAATTCGACAGAATGAAAAAATCTTGGGTAGGTACGGTGGTGGGGTCCCCGTCATTGAATCGAAAAGCTGGGGTATTGATATTGATCAATAAACAATTGAATAGCGTTGTGCTGCAACACTCAGCTGATTCCCAGGGCAGATGGGTACAGGTTCTGCTGCAGGTCCAGGAGACCCAATACAGCATTTATAGCATTTATGGCCCAAACACAGGGAATACACCTTTCTTCAGGGATGTGGAGTTGTCATTGTTAGGGGATACCTGTAACAATAAGATAGTGGGTGGAGAATTCAATACGGTAGCTCATGGGATTTAAGATAGGAAAAAAGCTGGGGACAGGATGGGGGTGGAACGTCCCCAAGACCGAGCATTTAAGTCATTAATGGAGGGAGTGGAGCTTATTGATCCGTGGCGCCAGCTCCACCCAGATGAAAGGTGTCATACCTTTTAAAATGGGATTCACTGGCGTGTTCAGGGTCTTTTTGTCTCAGCTATATCATAAACCAAAGGCCAGGGTTTACACACAGGGCTTCTTGTCTAGACCCTTTGGCTTGCAGAAGGGGACTCGCCAAGGCTGTCCCCTGTCCCCCTTCTATTCAACCTAGCACTGGAACCACTAGCCAGGGAGTTATGTAACTCTAATGCTTTCTAAGGCATTCGGGTTGGGAAAACCCAGGTGAAAGCTGCGCTATTCGCAGATGATGTTATATTATTTCTGGCAAAGCCATGGGAACATATAGGAAAGATATTTGAGACTTTGGAAGTGTTTGGGAGGTACTCTGGGTACAAAGTTAATACCTCTAAATGTGAGCTACCGCCCTTAGGCCAGGACAATAAGACTACCTGAGTTTCTCCTACTGGGATAGGTCTGTCACAAGCTAAATCTCAAATTACCTACCTGGGCATCAAAATAGGGAAGTCTCCACATTCCATCTATCAACTGAATTACCCACCACTGATTACCAAACTCAAACATGACCTTGATAGGTGGCAAAAATTGCCCCTGTCTTTGATGTGGAGGTGTCATCTGGTCAAAATGATGGGGATAGCACGGTTACTATACCCTTTCCAAACCATACCTCTACTTCTACGCCATGCAGAAGTTGCGGGGCTAGACAGTAAATTAATTTGCTTTATTTGGAATGGAAAGAAGATCAGAATCTCCTTACGAAAATTAAAGATGCAAAGGGAGCAAGGGGGTCTCCTGATGTCCGGGGGTACAATATAGCCTGCCTCAGTAGACACCTAATAGACTGGTTTAATGATACGGCATACTATTCCAACATACGGCTAGAACGACAATTAGCAGCACGCTGGGACTTGAGGGCAATTGTGCACAGCAGCCTGCCACGTCTCCCGTTGTTAGCTAGACGTTCACTAATCTTGAGAGACTCCATTATTACTTGGAAGATTCTTAGGAAACTTTTTGGTCTGCCATACCAGTTCTCCAAGCATCTTCCCAAACATAATAACCCAACCTTTATTCCTGGGCAATGTGAAAAACCCTTAAAAAACTGGGCGACTAGGGGTGTGAGGAAAATCGGGGACCTATTCCACAAACAAGAAGCTAGATGGGCAACCTTGTCAGAACTGGAGGATAAGTGGAGCTTACAGGGCCCCAACATGTTTCCCTACATGCAGGTTAGAAATTACAGCAGGAGTTTAGTAAAAGATATCACCAATGAGTTACGGCTAAACAAGTTTGATGCCCTTCTCGTTAATAAGAATAGAACTTCTATTTCGCTCTTGTATAGCACTTTGAGGAACATATGGGATGACTCTGCGTCCAGAGGGATTTTTAAGAAATGGGGCACCCAATTGAACGTCCAGGATATTTAGCCTGTTGTTCGAGCAGGCATCGCCGCATTGAATAGAGCAGTATTAAACGAGAGGATGAGAGAAACACATTTTAAAATCATCCACCATGCGCTATATGGATTTGATCTGCCTGTAACGGTGACTAAGCTTGATAGAATTACTACTTGTCCTAAGTGTTCTATGCCAAAAATTGACCTTTTTCATGGTCTGTCGAGTTGCCCAAGATTAGGGGAATTTTGTCGTCAGGTAGATCAAATCTTGAAAGGGACCAGCAATTACCAGAAAAAGCTGTCAACATTGATAATTATATTACACGCAGATAGTGTCGAAGGAACCGCAGGAGATGGGAAAGGGAAAGAGACGGGCCTCACAGTGATAGGTCATAAAGTGGTGCTGGGAGCTAAACAGTGTCTGTTATCAAAATGGATAGAACCAGATGTCCCGACAATTTAGGTATTGCTGAGACAATTGAGACATACATTTCATCTGGAATGATTGGATGCTCTTACTAAAAAATAAACTTTAGGAAAAAAATTATACAGGACGTAGAAAAAATTTATCCTATCGCTATCCACAGAGAGACCATGTACTGCAGCCAGCTAGTTCCCCCCACTAGGTCGAAAGCCTGGAGCAGCGTATCCAAGCCAGCGCACTGCACAGAGCATCGCAAGTCATCACAGAGCATCGCAAGTCATCATAGAGCATCGCAAGTCATCGCAATCAGCGCAGAGTATCGCAAGTCCGTGCAGAGCATCGCATCATCAAGAAAAGACTCCTTTAAGACTGATATTTGTTCCTGCTCTACAGAATAAGGTCAGAGCTTTGCCTATATTACTTATCATTGCATATAGGCTTTGGCATAAAGAGACATTTTTTGTGTTCAGAAATAAGAGACTTTAAAGTAAAAACAAATGACAGTTTGCAGTATATGGACTCTAAAGTATTTAAAGTGAAAGTCATGTATTTCTGCATTTTGTTAGTATTGCATTTAAAGTGAAAGGCATCTTACTATTATTATTGATTGTTATAGCATTTAAAGTAAAATGTCTGAACCTAGTATTACCATGCCACTGTTAGAGGATACAAAGATAGATAGAGTAGAAGTTGAAGAGCAGGGGAACCTGTCTGAGGTAGAAGAGTCTGATGCAGCATTAGTATTGCCTCAAACAAATATAGCCCAAGCAGATGAACTAAAAAGTTCATCACGTGCCAGAAAACCGACCTCAAAGATGCTGGAAAATATGGAGCAAGAAGCAGCATTAAAAGAGAAAAAGTTTGCCCGGATGTATAATAGGTGGAAATCATACATTAAAGACATTTGTAGAAAGCTAAAGCAAGAAAATATAAAAATGAACTTGAGTGATATGGTAGAGACGGTAGAAGAATCTAAATCAGAGCCTATGGCAGCATATGTCAGCCTGTGATCATTTACGACACCTTTCCAGGACATTGTAAGGAACATGAACACATGTACTGTGGTCACTAAAGATGTGTTAAAGCTCATGAGAGAACTATCATCTGCAGAAAACTATGATAAAGTTAAAGCAAGAAGTAGAATGAATGAGCTTTTTATGAGAGACTATGCTAGCTCCTTAGGTAATAATACAATCTCAAGTGTGACTTCCTTCTCTAGCAGAAGTGCCACCCACATATCAGAGTCCTCAAATACTTCAGCCAAAAGAAAGGAATTAGCTGAACAACTTGCTGTCAAGAGAACAGAAATTGAGATGGATGCTGCCATCGAGGCGCAGTGCCAACTGATGACTGAATAGGATGCACAACGCTATCAGATGGAAGCTGAAATGGAGGCACAGCGCCATCAAATGGAAGCTAAAATGGAAGCACCAGCAGATGAAAAGTCTGGAAAGGCAGAAAGAAGTTAAGATCATAGAAGCCAGAGTCAGAGTACACAAAGAGGATATGAATCAGAGTAGTCATAGGTTTAAATCTGTACAAAGTGAAGAGACAGACTCCTACTTTCCTTCATACACCCAGGAGGATGGAAGGGAATCCCCAGCATGTAGTGAAAAAATAAGTCATTATCCTTCCATCCCTGCTCAGAAAAACAAAGAGAGGCCTAGTCCAATGCTAGGAAAAAGATGTGTGAATTTACCCTCTCTCTCTACCGGAAAAGATGAAGAAAGGGACTCGCCTAATTCAAAACTAAGTGAGAAAATAGAACCGGATGATTCTATTCCTTTTTTTTTTCAATCTCCATATTTTATTTATGATACAAAAATACATATCGACATGACATTTATAATATCTTAAATGTTGAAATCATCCCCAACCCGCCCCAACCACCCCCCTCCCTCCCAACCTTGCAGGAAAAAAAAAAAAAAAAATTTAATGAATTAAGCCGTAACCCACTCTCCCCACAGACCACTCCATTTTAAGTAGGCTCCTCTCTGTTTGTACAAAATCTTCTCGTGGTTCTTCACCTTCTCAACCATAGCCATCCAATTACCACAATCTGGGATGGAGGAGCTAAGCCACAGTCTAGCAACAATAAGCCTGGCCAGGAACATGACCTTAATCAATAATTGACGATTTATGGGCTGATAGTTGACCTCCGATAGGTCTCCCAGGACCCATATCCTGGGGGACAAAGGAACAAGCATATTCAGTTTGCAGGCCAAAGTGGTCTGGACTGATCTCCAATAACCACCCACCATCGGGCAATCCCAGAACAGATGTAAATGATCTGCCCCGGAGTCGCCACAGCGTGGGCAATCGGAGGAGGTCCTAAATCCTCTTCTATATAACCACATAGGTGTCACATATATTTTGTGCAGAATGTTAAATTGTACAACAGTGTGATTGAAGTTGTGTGAAACATATTTTAAGTTTTCCCCTATAGTTTCCCAATCTGGGGGACCCACCTCCGAAAGTAGCAAAGACCAGGACTTCTGTCCTGGAGAAAGAAGACCCATAAAAAAGTGTTTCATTAAGTGTCTATAACAATATGACATTTTAATTTTTGTAGCAGTTTTCTTAATAATAAGATTGTGTAAAAATTCAGGAGAATCTATAAAAAGAAGGTGACTATTCAGAGTGCTGGAGAGTGCAAACCTCAATTGGAAATATGCATACCAAGCCACCTCACCCATATCTGCCCTCTCCCCTATTTCCCTTGAGGACAGAATTTGTCCACCACTAACCACCTGATGTAAATACTGAACTTTCTTCGTCCTCCAGTACTGGCAGCACTTCAGGTCCCTTATATTCACAAGCTTTAGGTTATGCCACAGTGGGGTGCAAATAAGCGATGCCTCAACTCCACACCAGCTCCTGATGACCCGCCAGGTCTTTGTAGCCATTCTGCAAAAAAGTGTATACCCGGTCTGTGAATTTAATAGATAGTCGGACTCCAATACAGTAAAGAAATCCGTAAAGCCTGAGTCTTTCACCACCTTATTGCAGAAATGGCTATTCTCCCAATCACTAAAAAGGCAGAGCTGAGAGGCCATGAAGTAACCCCTAAAGTAAGGGAGGTTAAGGACCTCCCTGACTATAGGGCATAGAGAAGTAGAGCGCCTTCAGTCTGACGCGCTTCCTCCCCCACAGTAGATCATTAAGCATCCGCTCAATTAGTCTAAAGTACTTATCTGCGATCCATACAGGCGAGTTGCGCAGGACATAAAGAACCTGGGGCAGTACTACCATTTTGATTAAAGAAATTCTATCAGCTTTCGTATGCAGAATTTTTTGCCATATCTTGGATTTAGCCCTCAGCTTTGTCAGCAGGGGAATCAAGTTAAGTTGTAAATATTCCAGAGGTTTAGCAGAAACTAAAATCCCCAGGTACTTTATTGATTCAGAGACAGTTAGCTGATCATCCCAGTTACCTCGCAACTCGTCTATAGGAAGGAGAGCAGTCTTCTCCCAATTGATCTCTAGGCCAGACGGAGCGGAGAAAAAACCAACCAGATCCATTATACGAGGGAGACTAGTTTCTGTTTGCTGAAGGAAAATCAAAATGTCATCTGCGTAGAGAGATACGCGGTCATGCTTCCCCATTAAGCCGAAGCCAGCCACCTGCAAATCCTGTCTTATGCTGGCTGCTAAAGGTTCAATATAGATATTGAAAAGAAGAGGTGAAAGAGGACAGCCTTGACGGGTGCCTCTTCCTAGGAAAAAGCTCTCTGTGACCGTATCATTAATCCTGATCCTAGCAGTTGGGGAGCTATATAATAGCTGAACCATCGCCATAAATCTAGGGCCAAAGCCCATTTTTTTCATTACCGCCCAGAGAAAAGTCCACTCCACCCTGTCGAAGGCCTTAGTGGCATCCAGCGACAGGATGGAGCGGGCCCCACACCCTGGAGACTGAATGTTAATAAATAACCTGTGCAGATTGTGGTGAGTGCCCCTTTTTGGCATAAAGCCATTTTGGTCTGGGTGAATAATAGTTGATATAACCTGTGAAAGCCTCCTAGCTAAAACTTTAGATAGTAGCTTAGCATCTGTGTTTAATAACGAGATCGGTCTATAGGCGCTCATTTCTAGCGGATCCTTATCCTTTTTGGGAATTAAGACAATCAGAGCCTCCATCATAGTGCATGGTAGATTTCCTCCCTGTGTTGCCTGAGAAAGGACCTCTAATAGCTGAGGGAGAATCACGTCGCTATGCTTGCGGTAAACCTCATATGGAAGGCCATCCATCCCCGGCGACGAGTTCCCTGTGATGGATCCCAAAGCCTCTTGAAGTTCCAAAAGGGATAACTCCTCTTCCAGATATTCTACTTGGGCTTCATTTAATACAGGAAGTGAGATCCTCTCAAGAAACCGCGTCGCTAGGTCAGGCGGCAAGCCAGGAGAGGGGCTATATATCTGGGTGAAATATTGTAGGAAGGTGTCCCTGATTCCTTCAGGATCTGTTATAGTTTCCCCTGCTGTATTACGGATCGAAACAATAGACTGATTTTTCTTGCCTTGTTGTGAAATTATCCTAGCCAGCAACCTGCCGGGGCGTCCAGACTCCGAAAAATATTTTAAACCCTTGAAAAATACTCTATGAGTTGCTTTCTCTGTTATGTATTTATCCAAGGAGCAGCTGGCCTTCTGCATCTCCTCCCTATTATACTCAGTAGGTTGGGCGATAAAACGCTCGCTTGCGCCTGCTACAGCCCTGGTCAATTCCTCCTCTTTTTTTTTAAATGTTCTCTTTGTTGCAGCGATCTCGCTTATAAAGACCCCCCTCAGATATGCTTTCAGGGCATCCCATACTATGTTAATAGTTAGCAGAGGGGCGATTCACTTCCCAAAAAAAGGATATCAATGATTTAGTGGACTTTAAATTATCCATAATAGAAAACCAATATGGGTTCAACTTAAATCCTAGCCCCCTGTTGTCCTTGTTCTTCCCAGCACAAACCTCAATCAATACCGGTGAGTGATCCGAGATTGTTCTTACCCCATATCGTATCCTGCGGATATTACAGAGATTATTCTCATTGGTAAATGCTAAATCAATTCTAGACATAGCTCTGCCACCCCTGCTGACACAAGAGTATACTCGCTTGCCTCCGCCAAGATGTTCCCATATATCCACCAGTCCAACTTCCCGGCAGAATTGTGGCAGCGGGGAGGCAGATAGATTCCTCCCACATTCTGCATCTAATGTAAATCTGTCTTTCTTGGGGTCCATTACTGCATTAAAGTCCCCCATCAAAACTAGCCGGCATTCAGATCTCCCTTCAAAAAAGTGTGTTAGCTGGACCAATGGGTACATTGAAAAGGGCGGAGGTATATAAAAAAAAGCGAGAATATAGCTATGGCCGTACAACTTACCATGCAAGAAAATAAATCTACCCTGGTCATCTATATAGGATTTAATAAGGATAAAGTCCACAGAGTTATGGATCAGAACTGACACACCCCTAGAGGCGCCACTAAAAGTGGAGTGATAAGACTGCAAGTGCCATCCCGTTGTCAAGCGGGACACGGTTTCTTTGGTAAGATGGGTTTCTACCATGCAAATAATTGCTGGAAGATATCGTTTGAGTGCATCCATAATGGCTTGCCTTTTTACCCTTTCACCGAGCCCTCTGATATTCCAGGTTACAATCCGAGTAGACATCCTTCACTGTGCATAAGAAAAAAAAAAAAAAAAAAAAAAAAAAAAACCCTCCCCGAACCTGCAAGGTGGGTTCCCACCCGCCCATCCCGCTCCCCTCTCCATTGATCCGCCCGATCTGGTCAGCGAACCTCTAAACCCACGGCCGTTCTCCCTTGCCCTGGCCCCTCCCTTCCATAATAGTATCCGTTTTCTCCAGCTACTCTGACGCTTGATCTGCTTTGTTTTTTTTTTTTTTTTTTTTTTTTTTTTTTTTCCTTTATTTCTATCTAAAAAGGATTAAGCAGTTCCCTTATGGATCATTCTTGGATCGCTGGATACTATAGCAAATATTTAACATCATTGGGCGCCCCTCCCTCCCCTCCCCCCCTTCATTCCTGCTAATACAAAATTTCAGATGCCCATTTGCTCCAGCCAGTTTAGCGCCTGCTGTGGTGTCTCAAAATAAAGTGAAGTCCCGTTGTGGATTACTCTCAATTTCGCTGGATACTGTAGAGAGTATTTGATCTCCTTGGCCGCCAATCGTTTCTTTATCTCTATAAAGTTTCTTCTTTTCTCCTGGGTCTGCCGCGCAAAATCAGGGAAAAAGAGCAGTTTAGTACCCTGATATTCAATGGGTGCACATTCTCTTGCTCTTTTCAAAATCATGTCTCTATCAGCAGACAGTAGAAGTTTGATTAAAATTGCACGCGGCGGTCTCCCTGGTATGGGCTTCCCTCCTGGTATTCGGTGTGCTCTTTCTATTTGGAACATAGGGGAAAAGTTCTCACTCCCAAAGCTGTGCATGACCACATCTTTAATTTCTTCCTCTAGTTGTCGGCCCTGAGCTCCTTCCGAAAAACCGATTATGCGCACATTATTGCGTCTTGACCTGTTTTCTAGGTCCTCTAGCTTATTTTGTAGTGCTTGATTTTCTGATGCCAGGGTTGTCATTTTGGATTTTAGCATACCCATGCCTGTTTGCAGGGAATCAATAGTTTTTTCCACGCTAAGAACTCGCTCCCTCATCTTTCCTAGATCTTCTCTTATTAAGGAAATATCGCTCTGCACTGACCCCAATTGCGTGGACATTCCCTGCACCAGAGTGCCATTATTTTCCACAGCGCAAAGGATTTTGTCCAAGACCGATGGGTCGTATCCCGTTGGTATTTGTGTAGAGGAGCCTTCCTCGCCTTCCTCCTGGTCAGCGTCCTCTGATCCATCCTCAGAGAGATCAGCAGTTTGACGAGTATTCGCTAGTTTTTTCATCTTGGCTGGAGGTTTAATTTTGGCTGGAATTTTTTCAGCTAGGAAGGGCGATTTTAAAAATTTATCGATTTTATTCTCTGGAGTCTTAGCCCCCAGCTTAGTAGTGGAGGAGTCAATTGAACGTCGTTTTGGGGCCATTTTCAACACCTTATATTGTGTATATATTATTTTTTTTTTTCTCGTTCTCTTCCCTTTTTTTTTTTTCCTTTCTTTTCTTTCCCCCCTCTCTTTTTTCTCTTTCTTTCCTTTAGTTCTTTTTATTTATTTATTTTTTTTTTTTATTTTTTTTTTTTTTTTCCTCCCTCTTTTTTTTTTTTTTTTTTTTTCTTTTTTTTTTTCCTTAACCACAAGCAGGGAGCAGTTTTGGCAAAAGCTATATCCACCTCATATTAACAGTACAATAAGTACAAAATCAAAGTTCAATCCTCACGTGACCGACGTTGTCGTCCCAGTATCCGCCGTGGCCGTGGCAGCAAGTCCAAGCCGTGGTTTAGATATAGTGTATCCGTACGAGTGGCAAAAAGACCGATAGCAGGCGAACAGCAGAGGGTCAAGGAGTCCAGCAGCAGGCACACCAACACGCCAGCAGACAGGAGGCAGGAAAAGCCCAGCAAGGCAAAAATCCAGAGGGACAAGCAGTCCAGCAGTCCAACGTCAAGCAGAGCAGCGAGGCAGCGACAGCAGACAGGGGCCACAAGAAGGAACCAGACGGGCAACCACAAGGACAAGCAGATAAGGATCAAAAATCCAACAGGTGAGGCAGGATACAGCAGCGCAGGGCAAGCAAGTCTAGCGGAGACCAGGGAGCAAGACAGCCACAGCCGGCATCTACGTCCTCTACTTAACTTATCATGCGGAGACGTTAGCTGTACGAGGATCAAGCCGGGCACACAGCTCTGCTCTCCTCATCAGCTGGCCGGTTCAACGCATCGGAGCTCAGCGCATCGGAGGGCACCAGCATCAGCTGTTCGGAGCAGGGCGTCGGAGCTTGGGAGGAGGACGCCGGTATCAGCTGTTCCGCGTCAGGGCATTAGCGCTTGCAGGGAGGAAGCCAGCACAGAGGGGAGAGCGAGACGTGATGCTCTCACGTCATCCCGCCGCCCACCAAGTTTCTAAAGAATTTAGTGAAGAGTGTTCTAATAGGAAGGTTTTAGTTTCATAGTTGGGGACAGTTTCCATTTTTCTTTGCAACCTCTTTGGGCTTCTGTGGGATACACTTAACTCTCTGAGGTACCTACTGCTATTACAGCTATCAATCTCGTTATGAGGGTGATATCTTGGAACATTAAAGGCCTGAAATCACCTCATAAACGATGGGTGATACTTAGACGCCTCAAGAAACTTAAACCTGATGTAGTACTCCTACAGGAGACCCACCTCGGGATAAGTGAATTCGACAGAATGAAAAAATCTTGGGTAGGTACGGTGGTGGGGTCCCCGTCATTGAATCGAAAAGCTGGGGTATTGATATTGATCAATAAACAATTGAATAGCGTTGTGCTGCAACACTCAGCTGATTCCCAGGGCAGATGGGTACAGGTTCTGCTGCAGGTCCAGGAGACCCAATACAGCATTTATAGCATTTATGGCCCAAACACAGGGAATACACCTTTCTTCAGGGATGTGGAGTTGTCATTGTTAGGGGATACCTGTAACAATAAGATAGTGGGTGGAGAATTCAATACGGTAGCTCATGGGATTTAAGATAGGAAAAAAGCTGGGGACAGGATGGGGGTGGAACGTCCCCAAGACCGAGCATTTAAGTCATTAATGGAGGGAGTGGAGCTTATTGATCCGTGGCGCCAGCTCCACCCAGATGAAAGGTGTCATACCTTTTAAAATGGGATTCACTGGCGTGTTCAGGGTCTTTTTGTCTCAGCTATATCATAAACCAAAGGCCAGGGTTTACACACAGGGCTTCTTGTCTAGACCCTTTGGCTTGCAGAAGGGGACTCGCCAAGGCTGTCCCCTGTCCCCCTTCTATTCAACCTAGCACTGGAACCACTAGCCAGGGAGTTATGTAACTCTAATGCTTTCTAAGGCATTCGGGTTGGGAAAACCCAGGTGAAAGCTGCGCTATTCGCAGATGATGTTATATTATTTCTGGCAAAGCCATGGGAACATATAGGAAAGATATTTGAGACTTTGGAAGTGTTTGGGAGGTACTCTGGGTACAAAGTTAATACCTCTAAATGTGAGCTACCGCCCTTAGGCCAGGACAATAAGACTACCTGAGTTTCTCCTACTGGGATAGGTCTGTCACAAGCTAAATCTCAAATTACCTACCTGGGCATCAAAATAGGGAAGTCTCCACATTCCATCTATCAACTGAATTACCCACCACTGATTACCAAACTCAAACATGACCTTGATAGGTGGCAAAAATTGCCCCTGTCTTTGATGTGGAGGTGTCATCTGGTCAAAATGATGGGGATAGCACGGTTACTATACCCTTTCCAAACCATACCTCTACTTCTACGCCATGCAGAAGTTGCGGGGCTAGACAGTAAATTAATTTGCTTTATTTGGAATGGAAAGAAGATCAGAATCTCCTTACGAAAATTAAAGATGCAAAGGGAGCAAGGGGGTCTCCTGATGTCCGGGGGTACAATATAGCCTGCCTCAGTAGACACCTAATAGACTGGTTTAATGATACGGCATACTATTCCAACATACGGCTAGAACGACAATTAGCAGCACGCTGGGACTTGAGGGCAATTGTGCACAGCAGCCTGCCACGTCTCCCGTTGTTAGCTAGACGTTCACTAATCTTGAGAGACTCCATTATTACTTGGAAGATTCTTAGGAAACTTTTTGGTCTGCCATACCAGTTCTCCAAGCATCTTCCCAAACATAATAACCCAACCTTTATTCCTGGGCAATGTGAAAAACCCTTAAAAAACTGGGCGACTAGGGGTGTGAGGAAAATCGGGGACCTATTCCACAAACAAGAAGCTAGATGGGCAACCTTGTCAGAACTGGAGGATAAGTGGAGCTTACAGGGCCCCAACATGTTTCCCTACATGCAGGTTAGAAATTACAGCAGGAGTTTAGTAAAAGATATCACCAATGAGTTACGGCTAAACAAGTTTGATGCCCTTCTCGTTAATAAGAATAGAACTTCTATTTCGCTCTTGTATAGCACTTTGAGGAACATATGGGATGACTCTGCGTCCAGAGGGATTTTTAAGAAATGGGGCACCCAATTGAACGTCCAGGATATTTAGCCTGTTGTTCGAGCAGGCATCGCCGCATTGAATAGAGCAGTATTAAACGAGAGGATGAGAGAAACACATTTTAAAATCATCCACCATGCGCTATATGGATTTGATCTGCCTGTAACGGTGACTAAGCTTGATAGAATTACTACTTGTCCTAAGTGTTCTATGCCAAAAATTGACCTTTTTCATGGTCTGTCGAGTTGCCCAAGATTAGGGGAATTTTGTCGTCAGGTAGATCAAATCTTGAAAGGGACCAGCAATTACCAGAAAAAGCTGTCAACATTGATAATTATATTACACGCAGATAGTGTCGAAGGAACCGCAGGAGATGGGAAAGGGAAAGAGACGGGCCTCACAGTGATAGGTCATAAAGTGGTGCTGGGAGCTAAACAGTGTCTGTTATCAAAATGGATAGAACCAGATGTCCCGACAATTTAGGTATTGCTGAGACAATTGAGACATACATTTCATCTGGAATGATTGGATGCTCTTACTAAAAAATAAACTTTAGGAAAAAAATTATACAGGACGTAGAAAAAATGTATCCTAAAATACATACTGGAATCAGAGTATCATTCCATAATGGAACCCTTCCAGTTGTCAGCATGGTATCTACAAGAAGACCTTAAGGGCCAGCTAGGCAAGTTGAAGCTGGGGAGAGGTGATTCAGCCGATGGGAGTTAGGAGTTGCAATACTCCGCAAATTTAGGAGGTACTGTAGAAGGGGGCTGGTAAAGCGACACAATATATACAATGAGAGGTTTGTGTTTAATTTGTGTTTAATTTTTGGGGAGATTGGGGAAGGGGGGTGGGTGGGTGGAAATAATAATACAAAATTGTTGTGCCAACACTTACTGCTTATAAATGTAATCAATTCTGTAAATGTGTAATAGTCCATGATTTACAATTATGGTAACTGACATGTCTTTGTCTGGAGTGTAATACCATCTTGTAAGTATTTTGTAGTAGTTCTCCTGAAGACGTTCACACCTCGATACTCTGGGGGTGCTTGCTAGTAATGATCTTATTTCATTTTCCGTGAAGGGTTGTTTCAAGTCCTTTTCCCAATTAATGATAAAAAGGGGTTTCTTTATCATGTCTTTGGAGATAAGGGATACGTATATTTTATATTAGTTTCTTAAGGGGTTCATCCTCAGAGACTAAAGGAGGTGTGCCTTCTGAAAGCTAGTGAGATTCGGGGGGTGGAAAATCTTCCATATTAGTGTCTATTTGACTAGTGCTATCTTTTAATATGTCCCAAATTACACTAGTGTTATCCTTACAGGCCGTTGTTAATGTGGATCTAAAAGCCGGCAAAGAATCCCATAGGATATCCCTAACTTGAAGAGGGTTTGTTAGCAGGCATTCCACCAATCCTGTATGCCAGATTTGGACCGTGTTATGTGTCAGCGGATTGGAGACAGTTTTGAGAATGTCCTGTTTGTGGGTTATAGCTAGAGTTAGGGAACGCAGGGGTATCTTTCTCATGACTTGCTCAAGATATATATCTAACCTCCCTGGGGTGTTGCGCAGCCATTCCAAAACTCTTAAACCATGTATGGCTCTATAGTACTGAAAAAAGTCTGGTATTCCCATACCACCTTCTCTGATTGATTTAGTTGTTTGGGAATGTGAAAGTCTAGGCCTGCGTTTATCCCAGAGAAAATGGGCGAGTGTTCTTGTCAGTTGTGTGAAGAAAGCTTTTGGGAGGGGTATAGGTACGACCTGCAGGTGATATAAAATTTTGGGGAGAAGGACTGCTTTAAGTAATGATCTGTGCTCAAACCAAGAGGTGAATGGGACATCCCATGATTTAATAATTGTGTCAATAACCTGAGGGAGGTTTTTATAATTTGGGGGTAAGGTTGATACCGAAGAAAGAAATACTATGTGCTACCCATTTAAATGGTGAACTCCTCTTCAGAGTTACCTGGGTTAGTGGGTTCACTTTAAAATTAGAATAGGTGCCAAATTGCTCTAACTTTGCATGGATCACAGGGAATGCCTCAGTGGGGTTAGAAACGATCAATAGATCATCTGCAAACACAGCCTGTGTGTGTGTGTGTCTCCCCCTTTATCTCTATCCCCTGTATCCTTTTATCTAATCAAAAGGCCTGGAGGAGTGGTTCCATAGAGAGGACAAACAGGAGTGGGGACAACGGGCATCCCTGTCTAGTTCCGTTGCTTATTCTGAAAGACGGTGACAACGTGTTATTTACTAGGACACGGGCGCTGGGATTCTCATACATATCCATTACTACCCTAATAAAACTTTCAGGGATCTGAAAATTAAGCATTGCTTTCACCATGTATGCCCAATTTACCCTATCAAAAGGACCAAGGGCGTGGAGGTATGGTGTGCGTAATGTATTAGGTTGATGATCCTACTTGTGTTCATTTTACCTTCCCGGCCCCTAATAAATCACACCTGTTCCGCATGAATCACCCCTGGGAATAGAGGCTGAAGCCTCCGGGCCAACATCTTTGCCAGTAACTTTAGATCATTGTTTAGCAATGAGATTGGTCTATAATTTGAGCAGGAAGTTGGATCTTTACCTTCTTTTGGGGTGATAGTAATTTGGGCTGCCAACATATGCGGGTGCAACGATTTCCCCTCCCAGGTTGAATTACATACAAGAAGTAGCCTGGGAAGTAACACGTCCTGAAAGGAATCGCAATATTTCATAGATAGGCCATCTGGGCCTGGGCTTTTGTGTAGTGGGGAGGCTTTAAGGGCCTTAAGCTCTGTAAGTGTAAATGATCTGCTTAAAGAATCTATTTGCTTTTTATTAAGCTTAGGTAAGTTAAGGGATTTAAGCCAGTCTGTTATTTCCTGGATCCTAACTTCTTCCTCTCGATCATCTACTTGTGACCTGATATTGTATAATTGGGAGTAATATTCTGTGAATCTCTTTGCTATCTTGTCCGTTTGTTGAAGTGTCTGAGCTGCGGCTGATTGAATACTATGTATGTATGAATGGACTTTTCTCTTTTTCAGTTGGGAGAGCATAAATTTGGAAGCTTTGTCCCCATGCACGTAATAACGGAATCTAGCTGATCAATATAGTTTTGCTGTCCTTTCATTGAGTACATTTTTAAGTTGCGATCTAAGGGGATCTAACTGGTGTAGAACATCTGGCGTGATTTGCTTTTTATGCATCAATTTTAAGTTATGTATTTGGTTTTGCAGTTTTTGAACCTCAGCTTCTCTTTTTTCTTTTTAGTATACGCCCCTAGAGAGATTAGATGACCCCTCACCACTGCCTTGTGGGCCTCCCAGATCACACTTGGAGAGATGTCTTGGGTCTCATTGAATGTAAAGTACTCCTCAATTTTCCCAGCAATGTGTTTCACATTATCAGGGTTATTCAAAAACATTTCATTCAGTCTCCATAGCATTTCCCTGCAATAGTCCCAGGTAGTCCACCAGTCAGTTGCTGCAGCATCCACCTGTGGTGATCCAATCGGCAGACATGATTTCCAAGGACTGCACACTTTATGTAAGGTGGTGGAACAGCAGGTGGAACAGGTGGAGCAGGTGGAACAGGCTGCGGTGGTGTAGGAAGCCTGACAACGGCCCAGAGGGTTCCAAACTCCTCAAGAGAGGTAAGGCTGAGCTCCTGAGAGCACAGGGGGAATAGGTCGTAGGGTGGCTTGGGGTGACCATACCGGATGGCTAGAGACTGGGTGAAAAAAATGCTAGCTACTGGAGCTGTCAGGGGACATGCTTAGTGCCTTGCATGGCGTGACAATGTCCCCGGACTCGTCCTTTTTTCTCTTCTTTTTTCCAGGTTTCTGGCAATTTGGAACTCATTTGCATCCTTGCATTTCAAGCTTCTGGTGGGGACCTCTACCATTTCTTGGATTTTCCAACTGACTTGCAAAATTACCTGGCAGCAAGTCTGAGAAAGGTAATGCCACAGCTTAAGGCAGAAGACTGACTCCACATCGCCAAGGGCTTTCAAGATTCTGCGGTTTCTGAACTCCATGTTAGAAAGCCGCCTCACATAAAGTCCCAAGACTTAAATTATAAGAAATATTTCTCACTCTTGCTGTTGGCTTTGGATGACAGTAGGCACCAGTTTATATTCGGTGAGATCAGGGGCCTTGGAAGCACTTCAGATTCCGTCACCTTCCGTGCATCCAGAACGGGTGAATGACTTCAGGCTAAACAGCTCACCCTTCCAGAGCCCAGATAACTGCCCAGATGTGCAGGACCACTGCACCATTTGTAATTGTGGCTGAGGAAGGTTTTGCTTTTACACCCCACGTGATGCGGCCCTTCCCAAGTTGTGACTAACTACGGAGGGCATTTGCAACTACTGGTTGACCAGAGCCCATCAGTATGTGAAGTGTGCTTTTGGAATATATTCCAATAAGTGGAATGTGTTCATCTCCTACTTAAAGATGGATCTGGACCATGCCACCCTGTTTATTCAAGCCTGTGTAGTCCTATACAACTTCACCAGGATTCACGATGCTTCCTTGATGCTAACCTGGACCAATACCAGACCTCCTCAACGGTTACTTTGGAGCAGACCCTGCATGGATGACCTGAAATGTCACGACTGGCTGTTCAGGAACTCTATGCAGACTATTTCAGCATCCATTCTTGGCAGTTGCTGATGTGATTTGGACACTGGACACTTTAGTTTACTACAGGGAGTGCAGAATTATTAGGCAAATGAGTATTTTGACCACATCATCCTCTTTATGCATGTTGTCTTACTCCAAGCTGTATAGGCTCGAAAGCCTACTACCAATTAAGCATATTAGGTGATGTGCATCTCTGTAATGAGAAGGGGTGTGGTCTAATGACATCAACACCCTATATCAGGTGTGCATAATTATTAGGCAACTTCCTTTCCTTTGGCAAAATGGGTCAAAAGAAGGACTTGACAGGCTCAGAAAAGTCAAAAATAGTGAGATATTTTGCAGAGGGATGCAGCACTCTTAAAATTGCAAAGCTTTTGAAGCGTGATCATCGAACAATCAAGCGTTTCATTCAAAATAGTCAACAGGGTCGCAAGAAGCGTGTGGAAAAACCAAGGCGCAAAATAACTGCCCATGAACTGAGAAAAGTCAAGCGTGCAGCTGCCAAGATGCCACTTGCCACCAGTTTGGCCATATTTCAGAGCTGCAACATCACTGGAGTGCCCAAAAGCACAAGGTGTGCAATACTCAGAGACATGGCCAAGGTAAGAAAGGCTGAAAGACGACCCCCACTGAACAAGACACACAAGCTGAAACGTCAAGACTGGGCCAAGAAATATCTCAAGACTGATTTTTCTAAGGTTTTATGGACTGATGAAATGAGAGTGAGTCTTGATGGGCCAGATGGATGGGCCCGTGGCTGGATTGGTAAAGGGCAGAGAGCTCCAGTCCGACTCAGACGCCAGCAAGGTGGAGGTGGAGTACTGGTTTGGGCTGGTATCATCAAAGATGAGCTTGTGGGGCCTTTTCGGGTTGAGGATGGAGTCAAGCTCAACTCCCAGTCCTACTGCCAGTTTCTGGAAGACACCTTCTTCAAGCAGTGGTACAGGAAGAAGTCTGCATCCTTCAAGAAAAACATGATTTTCATGCAGGACAATGCTCCATCACACGCGTCCAAGTACTCCACAGCGTGGCTGGCAAGAAAGGGTATAAAAGAAGAAAATCTAATGACATGGCCTCCTTGTTCACCTGATCTGAACCCCATTGAGAACCTGTGGTCCATCATCAAATGTGAGATTTACAAGGAGGGAAAACAGTACACCTCTCTGAACAGTGTCTGGGAGGCTGTGGTTGCTGCTGCACGCAATGTTGATGGTGAACAGATCAAAACACTGACAGAATCCATGGATGGCAGGCTTTTGAGTGTCCTTGCAAAGAAAGGTGGCTATATTGGTCACTGATTTGTTTTTGTTTTGTTTTTGAATGTCAGAAATGTATATTTGTGAATGTTGAGATGTTATATTGGTTTCACTGGTAAAAATAAATAATTGAAATGGGTATATATTAGTTTTTTGTTAAGTTGCCTAATAATTATGCACAGTAATAGTCACCTGCACACACAGATATCCCCCTAAAATAGCTAAAATTAAAAACAAACTAAAAACTACTTCCAAAAATATTCAGCTTTGATATTAATGAGTTTTTTGGGTTTATTGAGAACATGGTTGTTGTTCAATAATAAAATTAATCCTCAAAAATACAACTTGCCTAATAATTCTGCACTCCCTGTAGTTTTCCAGTTAGTTTCCTGTTGTTGTTTAGTTAGCAGTGTCAGACTGGGGAAAGATGATACCGGCTGTCCTGCCTCTGTGCCTAGAAGTCATCTCAGACTCTTGATACATCTATAATAATAAACTAGATACTTTGTTAAATTATATACCCATTTTTAATATGAACACAGGCTGGTTGAGATGCTGTTAACTGCTTATCTATAACCTCTTCAGGACATCATGACGTACCGGTACGTCATGATGTCCTGGTACTTAAGGACACATGATGTACCGGTACATCATGTGTTGTTCCGATCACTGCCGCCAGGCGGGCGGTGATCGGAACAAGGTGCCTGCTCAAATCATTGAGCAGGCACCTAGTCTAAATGGGCGGGGGGTCCCGTGACCCCCCCATGTCGGCGATAGCAACAAACCGCAGGTCAATTCAGACCTGCGGTTTGATGCGCTTTTTGCCGTATATAATGCCCAAAATATATATGTTTTACCTCCCCCTGCACCCCTGATTGATATTATGTGGGCGGGTGGTGCAGGGGGAGGGTTGCTGGCACCCTGATATAAACGGCTGACATCGGTGATGCGATGTCAGCCGTTCAACCCTTTCCATACCGCGGTCCGTACGGACCGCGGTATGGAAAAGGTTAACAGCGCAGGGAGCTCCCTCCCTCTCCGATCGGGGGGCTTAGGTGCCTTTGCAGCCCCCCTATAGAGAGGGAGAGAGCCCCCAGTCAGCCCCCCGCCAGCCCCGTCCTCACCCTTCCCCGTCTGCGAAGGCATCCTGCTGTCCATGGTGCTGAACAGATCTGTGCTGAAGACATAGATCTGTTCAGACAAAGTGTAAGTAAAATACAGTGCAGTACCCTATATAGTGTACTGTACTGTATTATACAAACATCAGAACCACTGGATCTTCTAGAACCAAGTGGGTCTGGGTCAAAAAAAAGTAAAAAAAAGTGAAAAAAGTAAAAATAAAAAAACACATTTATCACTGATTAAAAATGAAAAAAATAACATTCCCTACACATGTTTGGTATCGCCGTGTCCATAACGACCTGATCTATAAAACGGTCATGTTACTTTACCCGAACGGTGAACGCCATAAAAAAAAAAACTATGATGAAATTGAAATTTTGCCCACCTTACTTCCCAAAAAAAGGTAATAAAAGTGATTAAAAAAGTTGCATGTACGCCAAAATTGTAACAATCAAACCGTCATCTCATCCCGCAAAAATCATATCCTACCCAAGATAATCGCCCAAAAACTGAGAAAACTATGGCTCTTAGACTATGGAAACACTAAAACATGATTTTTTTTTGTTTCAAAAATGAAATTATTGTGTAAAACTTACATAAATTAAAAAAAGTATACATATTAGGTATCGACGCGTCCGTATCGACTGGCTCTATAAAAATATCACATGACCTAACCGCTCAGATTACCACCGTAAAAAAATTAAAATAAAAACGGTGTAAAAAAAGCCATTTTTTGTCATCTTACGTCACAAAAAGTGTAATAGCAAGAGATCAAAAAGTCATATGCACCCCAAAATAGTGCCAATCAAACCGTCATCTCATCCCGCAAAAAATGAGACCCTACTTAAGATTATCGCCCAAAAACTGAAAAAACTATGGCTCTTAGACTATGGAAACACTAAAACATGATTTTTATGTTTTAAAAATGAAATCATTGTGTAAAACTTACATAAATAAAAAAAAGTATACATATTAGGTATCGCCGCATCCGTATCGACCGGCTCTATAAAAATATCACATGACCTAACCCCTCAGGTGACCACCGTAAAAAAATAAAAACGGTGTAAAAAAAGCAATTTTTGGTTATATTACGTCACAAAAAGTGTAATAGCAAGTGATCAAAAATTCATATGCACCCCAAAATAGTGCTAATCAAACCGTCATCTCATCCCGCAAAAAATGAGACCCTACTTAAGATAAGCGCCCAAAAACTGAAAAAACTATGGCTCTTAGACCATGGAGACACTAAAACTTTTTTTTGTTTTAAAAATGAAATCATTGCGTAAAACGTACATAAATAAAAAAAATTGTATACATATTAGGTATCGCCGCATCCGTGACAACCTGCTCTATAAAATTACCACATGATCTTACCTGTCAGATGAATGTTGTAAATAACAAAAAAAACTGTGCCAAAAAAGCTATTTCTTGTTACCTTGCCGCACAAAAAGTGTAATATAGAGAAACCAAAAATCATATGTACCCTAAACTAGTACCAACAAAACTGCCACCCTATCCCATAGTTTCTAAAATGGGGTCACTTTTTTAGAGTTTCTACTCTAGGAGTGCATCAGGGGGGCTTCAAATGGGACATGGTGTCAAAAAAAACAGTCCAGCAAAATCTGCCTTCCAAAAACCGTATGGCATTCCTTTCCTTCTGCGCCCTGCCGTGTGCCCGTACAGCAGTTTACGACCACATATGGGGCGTTTCTGTAAACTACAGAATTAGGGCCTTTAATAATGAGTTTTGTTTGGCTGTTAACCCTTGCTTTGTAACTGGGAAAAAAATATTAAAATGGAAAATCTGCCAAAAAAGTTAAATTTTGAAATTGTATCTCTATTTTCCATTAAATCTTGTGCAACACCTAAAGGGTTAACAAAGTTTGTAAAATCAGTTTTGAATACTTTGAGGGGTGTGGTTTCTTAGATGGGGTCACTTTTATGGATTTTCTACTCTAGGGGTGCATCAGGGGGCTTCAAATTGGACATGGTGTAAATAAACCAGTCCAGCAAAATCTGCCTTCTAAAAACAAAACGGCGCACCTTTCACTCTACGCCCCGCTGTGTGGCCGTACAGTAGTTTACGGCCACATATGGGGTGTTTCTGTAAACGGCAGAGTCAGGGCAATAAAGATACAGTCTTGTTTGGCTGTTAACCCTTGCTTTGTTAGTGGAAAAAATGGGTTAAAATGGAAAATTAGGCAAAAAAATGAAATTCTCAAATTTTATCCCATTTGCCAATAACTCTTGTGCAACACCTAAAGGGTTAACAAAGTTTGTAAAATCAGTTTTTAATACCTTGAGGGGTGTAGTTTATAGAATGGGGTCATTTATGGGTGGTTTCTATTATGTAAGCCTTGCAAAGTGACTTCAGACCTGTAGTGGTCCCTAAAAATTGGATTTCTGAAAAAGTTCAAGATTTGCTTCTAAACTTCTAAGCCTTGTAACAGCCCCAAAAAATAAAATATCATTCCCAAAATAATTCAAACATGAAGTAGACATATGGGGAATGTAAAGTCATCACAATTTTTGGGGGTATTACTATGTATTACAGAAGTAGAGAAACAGAAAATTTTTGGTAAATTTGGTATTATTTTGTGGAAGAAAAAAAATAAATTTGACTTCATTTTACCAGTGTCATGAAGTACAATATGTGACAAAAAAACTAATCTCAGAACGGCCTGGATAAGTCAAAGCGGTTTAAAGTTATCAGCACTTAAAGTGACACTGGTCAGATTTGCAAAAAATGGCCTGGTCCTTAAGGTGAAATAAGGCTGTGTCCCTAAGGGGATAAGCTCACGGGCCCACCTATGCATTCACCTGTTCCCCTGTGGGCCAGTTTGAGATTGTTAGTTAGAATAGGGACTCACAAGAGAATGAGAACCCTTGACATGGACTTGTGAGCTGAGATGTCCAAATTCCATTTTCAATCTGATTTTTAGGATTAATTGTGGGCAGTAATTGTTATGCTTGCACATTGGTCCATAAATCAGACTCAAAGCATAATAAAGTATTACATTAATACAAATATTGTATAACAATTTTTACAAAGTACCAAAACAGGTAGTGCATACATTAATAATAACAACCCCCCAACCCACCCTAACTTCCCTGCGGAGGGACGACTACATTAGCTTATGTTAGGAAGGCACTGCATCACGGTGCTTGGCTGGTATAGTATAACACTGTCTGCACTATTAATTGCCTAGTCCAGAATGTCGGGCCTGACCACGGTCACATATCAGAGCCATATGTACAATACCTTCTAATACCTAAATACAATCAACCCCTCCAAAACACATTTTGCAACTAAGTTACAGACGAATAACAAAACGATGGAAAAGATTGTAGAAATGGGGCAATGTAAAAAAAAACATTTAGAGGAAGTGTAACAAAGCCTAATGTTATACAAGCAAATGTTGAAATGGCAAAAGGGAACTACTGTAAATAAAATATGCAACAAATGGAAAAGCACTGGCACAGATGCATCCTCTCTTACCTGATTTCCAAACTGGAAGTGGTGTCAATTTTGTCCTGACAGCAAAAAATATTATATCACAAGACTGTAACTAAACTCTAAAAAGCTGCAATACACATCACAACCACTGGGCGGTGAGTGCTCCACATTTAGCTTATTGCTTAAGCTGCAGAGAAGCTAGCCTCAAATATGAGATATTTAGCGGCAGACCTAGCTAGATTTAGTGAGATCTATTGAGAATATTAAATGTGCGAAAGTCAAACACATGAGAGTAAAGGAACACTAAATCCAGAATCAAAATATAATGTGTGATACTGCCTACTTAGCTGTGTATCTGATCATATCATGTGTGATACTGTCTGCTCTGCTGTGTATCTAATCCTAGCATGTGTGATACGGTCTGCAGAGTTATGTATCTAAACCTATCATGTGTAATACAGTCTGCAGAGTTGTGTGTGAAACTGCCTGCTGAGCTGTGTATCTAATCCTATCATGTGTGATACTAAACCTATCATGTGTAATACTGTCTGCAGTATTGTGTGTGAAACTGCCTGCTGAGCTGTGTATCTAATCCTATCCTGTGTGATACTGTCTGCTGAGCTGTGTATCTAATCCTATCATGTATGATAATCCTATCATGTATGATATACTGAGCTGTATATCATGTGTGATACTGTCTGATAACCTTTGTATCTAATCCTATCATGTATGATACTTTCTACTGAGCTGTATATCATGTGTGATACGTTTTGCTAAGATGTGTATCTAATCCTGTCGTGTGTGATAATTTCTGCTGAGCTATGTATCTGATCCTATCATGTGTGATACTGCCTGCTGAGCTTTGTATCGAATTCTATTCTGTGTGATACTGTCTGCAGAGTCGTGTATCTAAACCTATTGTGTGTGATACTGCCTACTGGGTTGTGTATGTAATTATATCATGTGTAATACTGCTTGGTGATCTGTGTATATAATCCTATCATGTGTAATACTGTCTGCTAAGATGCTTGTCTAATCCTTTCATGTGTGATACTGTCTGCTAAACTGTGTATCTAATCCTATCATGTGTGATACTTTCTGCTTAGCTGTGTATCTAAACCTATCATGTGTGATACTTTCTGTTGAGCTGTGCATCTAAACCTATTATGTGTAATACTCTCTGCAAAGCTGCGTATCTAATCCTGTCATGTGTGATACTGTCTGCTAAGCTTTGTATTTAATCCTATCATGTGTGATACTTTCTACTGAGCTGTGTATCTAAGCCTATCATGTGTGATACTGTCTGCTAAAATGCGTATCTAATCCCATTATATGTGATACTGTCTGCTGAGCTGTGTATCTAATCCTATCATGTGTGATACTGTCTGCAAAGCTGTGTATCTAATCCTATCAGGTGTGATGTCTGCTAAGATTTGTATCTAATCCTATCATGTGTGATACTTTCTACTGAGCTGTGTATCTAAACCTATCATGTGTGATACTGTCTGCTAAAATGCGTATCTAATCCCATTATATGTGATACTGTCTGCTGAGCTTTGTATCTAATCCTGTCATGTGTGATATTTTTTGCTGAGCTGTGTATCTAATCTTACCATGTGTGATACTGCCTGCTGAGCTGCGTATCTAATCCTATTATGTGATACAGTGGCTCATTTTACATTCCCAGGTTTTTCTGTCTCTATCATTCTTACAATTTCCTCTAGAGAGAAAGGTTTTATGTTAAGGAACAGATCTGAGCAGGAGGTCAGATGGAGGGAGAGATAAGAGGTTTCTTGCTGGGTGCAGGGGTTTTCGGCAGTGCAGGAAAATAGGGGTAATAGTTGTGGAAAGCAGAAACAATGTTTCATTAGTTACAATTCTGGTATAATTTGACTTTGTGCACTTAGGAAGTTTGCTTTTTGGATGAAGACCAATGTCTCAGAAGAACTAAAGCCTTACATATACACTTCTAGGTGTGAACAATAGAGGGGGGACTGTATTTAACTTAATCAGGGACTAATCAAAGAACAGCTGGATACAATGGTAAATGGTCAGAGCAAAGAAACAGCTAATAAAGAGACAGCATGGAGACTGGAACCTTGACATAAGCAGTAAATATGAGGCCTGGACACTTTAGATGATGGGAAATTTGTGAGAAGCTATAATGCCAACATACCAGGGCTAAACACAGACGATTTTCAGCCAAAGCCAGAAGTATAAATCCTTTCATTACTGTATATTTCTAATTGCTTTCCAAACCATTTCTGTAGGCAGGTCTGCTTCAAATCAGAAAAACGTTATGTGTATTTAGCCTTAGTCTAGTAACATGACCATATTTTTGGTCTGCATCCGATCAACATTTTTGAGGACCCATTCAATTTAATGGGGGCAAAAAAGATGTGGACAACACGATGTGCTGCCCCCCTAAGAATATAGAACTAGAGTTGAGCGGACACCTGGATGTTCGGGTTCGATGGGTTCGGCCAAACCTCACAAAAAAGATCGAATTCGGGACCTGAACTTTGGAGCACTAAAATGGCTAAAAAAAAGTAATGAAAAGGGCTAGAGGGCTGCAAATGGCAGCAAAATGTGGATAAGAGCATGCAAATGGATAGGGAAATGACTTAAAATAACATAATATACGTAAAAAATAAAAAATAATAATCTTGGTGGTGGAGGAGGAGGGAGGTAGTCAACACTGGTTTTTAGTTTTGTTTTTTATTTTATTTTATTATTTTTTAGTTTAAATTTGGGTAGACCCCAAAACATTGGGAAAAATAAAAAATAAAACAAAGAGAAAGTGCGCTGGAGTACAATAATGGCTGGGTGAGGCCGGTGTACATGTCTATTCTGCACAAGGTACGGACAAGTCCTGTAGGATCCCTGCCTGGTTCATTTTAATGAACATGAGCTTGTCCACATTGGCTGTGGACAGGCGGCTGCGCTTGTCTGTAATAACCCCCTCCTGCAATGCTAAACAAACATTCAGACAATACACTGGCTGCAGGGCAGGCCAGCACCTCCAAGGCGTAAAAAGCAAGCTCAGGCCATGTGCCCAATTTGAAGACCCACAAGCTGAAGGGGGCAGACCCATCAGTCAGTACGTGTAGGCGTGTGCACACATACTGCTCCACCATGTCGCAAGTCCCCATGATCCAATTGGATATCTTCCATATCAACTTTCGATGTTCTTTTATGTGCCTACCATGGTGATCACGGGTAACGGGGAATCAGGGTTCCATGCCGGAGAGGGAGCCTAAGAAAGGGATAGCACATCTAAGGGAGGTCAATGGCTGAAATGTGTTTGAGTGGAAAAGTGGGACAAGTTATTGAAGCAAAAGCATCCAAGTAAAGGAGGGGGCATGCAGCAATTACCCACTCCCGACTCGGGGAGGTAGTGACAATAAATAACAATACAGGACTCTTAAGATGCCCTGTTATTGGAATGATTAATAAAAAATGATAGGGAATGTCACTGGGGTATTTTGGATGAGGAAACGTTGAACAGGAGAGGCCCTGCTGCCGCTTTATTGACTCTACTGTAGATAACTTCTGCCTGATCGCACGTCCCCGTGGCATCCACGATCCAATTGGATATATTCTCTATCAACTTTTGATGTTCTTTTCTGCGCCTACCATGGTGATCACGGGTAACGGTCAATCAGGGTTCCATGCCGGAGAGGGGGCGTGAGAAAGGGATACCACATCCAAGGGAGGTCAATGGCTGAAATGTGATCGGGCGGAAATGTGGGACAAGTTATTAAAGCGGAAGAATCGAATGAAAGGAGCGGACGTGCGTCAATTAAAGACGAATTTGATAAATTTCAGTCCCTGTCACCTATGCAGAGCAGGGGTTTTTCAATGGCAAAAATGGGTTAATGTCACCCACCAATGGAACAGATGATTTTTTAAAATTTCGGTCCCTGTCAACTATGCAGAGCAGGGGTTTATTCACAGCAAAACTCGGTTCATGTCACCCACCAATTGAACAGACGATTTTACAAAAATTTGGTCCCTGTCACCTATGCAGAGCAGGGGTTTGTATACGGCAAAAATGGTAAAATGTCACCTGATAATGTAACAGACGCTTTTGCACCCTGCTCCTTCTTTTGCTGGGTTGGTGGCTCTGTGCGACCACCGCCTCTTCCTCCAAACTGCACAAGTCACCCGCATGACCTTGATTCCATGTGGGGTCTAGTACCTCATCATCCTCCACATCATCTTCCCTCCAGTCTTCACCCCTGCCCTCCTTGTCGGTCTGCAGACTGCAGAAAGCCACAGCAGTTGGCACCTGTGTTTCGTCATCATCAGAGACGTGCTGAGGTGGTCTTCCCATGTCCCATAAGCGGTTGTGCATCAGTGCACTCAATCTCTTCCACTTCTGTGGCAGGGCTAGGTGGATGGCCCTGGGAAACCCTGCTAACAGAGTCATCAAAAGGCAGAAGAGACTGCTGCATGACTTGGGGCTCAGACTGCTTGGCTGATTTGCAAGGGGGTGAGGTGAAGGACAGATGGCCATGGGCTGTAGGTGCTAACTCTGATCTGTCAGCAGGGGACTGGGTGGGAGACAATGTGAAGGAACTGGAGGCACTATCGGCTACCCAATCTACTATCGCCTGTACTTGTTCTGGCCTCACCATTCGTAGAGCCGTATTAGGCCCGACCAAATAACGCTGAAGGTTCTGTCGACCTACTCGTACCTGAGGAAGGTGTTTCACTTGTGCGTGTAGCTGGCACAGATTGACCACGTCCTCTCCCTGCAACAGGAGCTCCACCAACACCAGCAGCACCACGACTGGGGCCACGTGCCTTATTTGACACTCTCCTCATTCTTTGCGTTCACCAACCAAACTAACAGATGGTTTATGTCAGGCGACTATGTAACTGGCAATAGTGAACAATTAAGTTCACTGACAGTAAGGCAGTGCAATTGTCATAAAGAGGAAACATTTCTTGAGGTCACTCAACAGTGTGACAGGCGAATTTTATACAATTACTTCACGGTCACAAAAAAATGGTAATTTGTCAACCAACAATGTAACAGCGGTATAGACTGGTTGTATTGGATTGTCATAACTGCAGCAAAGGCCGCAAATGTACTATCTAGTACAAAATGGGTGTTTAAAAATAAATAAATATATAGCATTTTTTTAAATCTGTTGTATTAGACTGCAAAAGCCGCAAATGTAGTATCTAGCACAAAAAGCGTTTTGTTTTTTTAAACCCACAATATGACACAAGTATTTAATGGCTGTATTGGACTGTCAGAAATGCAACAAAGGCCGCAAATGTAGTATCTAGCACAAAATGGGTGTTTAAAAAAATAATAATATAACAGCAGTATTTAAGGGTTGTATTGGACTGTCAGAAACGCAGCAAAAGCTGCAAATGTAGTATCTAGCACAAAAAGGGTGTTTTTTTCACACCACAATATAACAGCAGTATTTAACGGTTTTATTGGTCTGTCAGAAACGCAGCAAAGGCAGCAAATGTAGTATTTAGCACAAAAAGGGTGTTTTTTTCAAACCACAATATAACAGCAGTATTTAACGGTTGTATTGGACTGTCAGAAATGCAGCGCAGGCCACAAAGGTACTTTATGGAAAAAAAAACTATGATTTTTTTTCACCCACAGTGAAACAGATGGATTTGCTGATTTTATTTCACTATCAGATTTACAGTGCAGGCCGCAGAGGTACTTTATGGAAAAATAAATTATGATTGATTTCACCCACAATTAAACAGATGGATTTAACTGGTTTTCTTTCACTATCACACTTTTTAGCAAAAAAATTGTTTATTTGTCCCCCCAGAAACTAACAGATGGATTTACTGAATTGATTACACTCACATATGCAGCACAGGGGTACTTTACAGAAAAAAATTGGGGATATATCAATCACCCCCTGGGTCCCTGAACTCACAGACAGATTACCTATATTATTTTGCCTTCCCATGGCACATATGCAGTGCAGGTGCACTTAAAAAATGGGTATATGTTGCTCACTGAACTAAAAGAACAGTATTAAATTATTGTCCCTGGCACATATGCAGTGCTGGTGCACTGAACTTGCACAAAATGGCCACTGACACCCACCTAACTAACAGACGGATAAAACGTATTTTTCTGTGTCACTGGGCTCAGGGCAGGGTACAAAAATGTTGCATTACACCCAAAAAAAAACATAAAAAATCGCTGTAGATCGCAGAGTTAACAACAAGTTCCGATATCAGATTGTTTCCTATTTTCTCTGTCCACAGCAGCAGCATCCTATCTCTACACTAGTAAGAGCAGAGTGACATGCAGCGCTATGTGACCGGCTTATATAGAGGCTGGGTCACATGCTGCACTGGCCAATCACAGCCATGCCATTAGTAGGCATGGCTGTGATGGCTTCTAAGGGCACACAAGGTAAACGCTTGTTGATTGGCTGCCCTACAGCCTTCCAAAAAGCGCCATTAAATCGCTGAACACCGAAGTCGAACCCAAACTTTTACTGTAATGTTCGGGATCTTGTCCGGGGTCAAAAAAATCCTAAAGTTCGGTACGAACCCGAACTTTACAGTTCGGGTTAGCTTAACTCTTTATAGAACCTGTCCTATTCTTGTATGTTTTGCAGGGGGAATTCTCCATTGGCAATACAGTGTGGTCAATATATATTTATCGGCAAAGCACGCAATATGAGGAGGGAGGTCAAAAGAGGACTATACACTGCCCGTCCCCAAAAAAGTCACCACCAAAAATATTTAATTGGACCACCTTTAGCTTTGATTACGGCACGCATTCGCTGTGGCATTGTTTCGATAAGCTTCTGCAATGTCACAAGATTTATTTCCATCCAGTGTTGCATTAATTTTTCACCAAGATCTTGCATTGATGATGGTAGAGTCTGACTGCTGCGCAAAGCCTTCTCCAGCACATCCCAAAGATTCTCAATGGGGTTAAGGTCTGGACTCTGTGGTGGCCAATCCATGTGTGAAAATGATGTCTCATGCTCCCTGAACCACTCTTCCAAAATTTGAGCCCAATGAATCCTGAATAACCTGGTCATTCAGTATGTTCAGGTAGTCAGCTGACCTCATTCTTGGAGCACATGCTGTTCCTGAACCTAGACCTGACCAACTTCAGCAACCCCAGATCATAGCACTGCCCCCACAGGCTTGTACAGTAGGCACTAGGCATGATGGGTGCATCACTTCATCTGTCTCTCTTCCTACCCTGATGCGCCCATCACTCTGGAACAGGGCAAATCTGGACTCATCAGACCACATGACCTTCTTCCATTGCTCCAGAGTCCAATCTTTATGCTCCCTAGCAAATTGAAGCCTTTTTTTCTGGTTTGCCTCACTGATTAGTGGTTTTCTTAAGGCTACACAGCTGTTCAGTCCCAATCCCTTGAGTTCCCTTCGCACTGTGCGTGTGGAAATGCTCTTACTTTCACTATTAAACCTAGACCCAAGTTCTACTGTTGTTTTTCTTCCATTTGATTTCACCAAACGTTTAAGTGATCGCCGTTCACGATCATTCAGGATTTTTTCCCTGCCACATTTCTTCCTCTAATACAATGGGTTCCCACTATCCTTCCAGTTTTTAATAATGCGTTGGACAGTTCTTAACCCAATTTTAGTAGTGTCTGCAATCTCCTTAGATGTTTTCTCTGCTTGATGCATGTCAATGATTTGACCCTTCTCAAACAGACTAACATCTTTTCCACAACCACAAGATGTGTCTTTCGACATGGTTCTTTAAGAAATGAGAAGCAACTCATTGCACCAGTTGGGGTTAAATAACTTGTTGCCAGCTGAAAGATAATTGCCCATGCAGTAATTATCCAATAGGAGGCTCAGAACTATTTGCTTAGTTAAATCCAGGTGTATACTGACACTACTGGGGGAAACGGAGGAGCATTAAACACTGGAGCCATTAAATAAATAAATAAATATATATATATATATATATATATATATACACACACAGACACTTCATGGGGCATTATAATACAGTTCACAGGGCGGCATTATAAATACTGAGGACAATATGGTAATATTATTACTTGGAAATCATTGCGTTGCTCGTTATTTAAGGAGACCGCTGTTATTATATGTAACGATCTCCTTCATACTATTGGGAGGAGCAAACACTAATGCCATCGCTCCTCCCCATATAGAATAGGTTGAGAAAGGGTTAAATCCCACACAGTCCCAAAGTTGTATTTTACAACTGGGTCTCGGACCCAAGACAATAAGAGTGTTATGTTTTCCAATATCAACATGAATGGGCTTCTATAACTTATTTAACTTGTCATCAGGCATCATCCACAAGACAGGGAATTACAGGGACTGAAATACATCAGCACCTCCCCCACCTCTCTTTTCTCAGCAGTGACTGGAGTGTAAAGTATGTACACAAAGCAGAGCTCCTTATCTCTGTATCTGTATCACACTCTATACAGATACATACAGTATAATAGCTTCATAGACAATATCACACAAGGTAGGATCAAAAACGCAGGTCAGCAGTATCACACTCTATACACATACATATAGTAGCTTCATAGACAGTATCACACCTAATGGAATTAGATACACAGCTCAGCAGACAATCAATAATCAAGAAGTATTTTAAATGTCATGCAAAAATTGCGGTATATACTGACACCCAATGTGTCCGAATTGTATTATGTACATTTGTAACATGTAATGGGACTGTTAAAAGTATATAATAATCACTGCATAATACTGTGGTTGGTGTGTGTTATTTTAAATATAATAAATATAATAATAGACTAGCACTGTATACTGACACCAAGTGTATCTAAATCATAGTATGCGGCATATAGAATTGTAGTGATTAATGGCACAGGTCAAAATATATGGTAATTTTTGCACAGTAAAAAAAAAAAATCCGTTGGAGGGATTTGTTTAATGTATACAATATATTTTTTATATATGTTAAATGTAAGACAAAGACCCGGCCAAATTTCACAATTTTAATTCCATTAGCAGGTCTTTACCTTAAAGAGCATTGTGTCACTAGCTAAATACCTGAACTTAAAGAGGACCTTTCACCAGAAAAAAGTATCTAAACTGACTATACAGACGTGTAGAGCGGCGCCCAGGGATCCCCCTGCACTTACTGTTATCCCCGGGCGCCGCTCCGTTCTCCGGTATGTTCATAGTTAGGCTCCACCCAGGGGAACTTGCCGGCGTCTCTTTCAACTATGCTGTAGCGCTGGCCAATCGCAGCGCTCAGCTCATAGCCTGGCTATGAGCTGAGCGCTGCGATTGGCCAGCGCTACAGCATAGGAGAATGAGACGCCGGCAGGTTCCCCTGGGTGGAGCCTAACTAGGAACATACCGGAGGCTATAACCGGAGAACGGAGCGGTACCCGGGGATAACAGTAAGTGCAGGGGGATCCCTGGGCGCCGCTCTACACGTCTGTATAGTCAGTTTAGATACTTTATTCTGGTGAAAGGTCCTCTTTAAGTTCAGGTATTTAGCTAGTGACACAATGCGCCACCTGCTGTCTGAACTTTATATAGCTAGTAACACAATGCGCCACCTGCTGCCTGAACGTTATATATAGCTAGTAACACAAAGCGCCACCTGCTGTCTGAACGTTATATATAGCTAGTAACACAATGCGCCACCTGCTGCCTGAACGTTATATATAGCTAGTAACACAAAGCGCCACCTGCTGTCTGAACGTTATATAGCTAGTAACACAAAGCGCCACCTGCTGTCTGAACGTTATATATAGCTAGTAACACAATGCGCCACCTGCTGTCTGAACGTTGTATTGCGATTTATCCAATTTAGATATAATGTCATTTCGTGAGACACATCTCAGGACGAGTGATCAGTTAAGTGTGGACACATCTGTGTGTATCTTATTTTTCCCCCCAGCTGAATGAGAAGCTGAAATAAGTTTGTGATCAGGTTTCATGCAACAACCATTTTCAGTGTCAAAAGCAAAAATTTAGTTTTCATAAATTGGGCATTTTGCGAAATCTGACAACATAACTTTTTACAGCTATAGTACTTAATGAGCTGTAGGCTAAAAAATACATCCTTGCTTACCAGCTGCTTTGCAAAAGAAGCATACAGCTTGGCCCAATGGTTGGGGCAGTGGGGTGTTGGACCACACCAAAGCAAGTATTAATATGCAGGGGCAAATTAAAGGGGTTATAGGTTATACTTACCCCACTCGCATTGCTTTTGATCCCCTCATGGACGCAGCTACATCTCCCCGTTGCGAGGATCAAAACATCGGGGGGGGGGGGGGGGGGTTCGGGCAGCCAATAGCAGGCTGCAATGGAAACGAGCCTACCTAGTATCGCGGGGGATGCAGAGGCAGCCATGCGGGGATCAGATGCAATGTGGGTGCTGGAAGCCCTCTCCCAGCACATAGACCTTTACTAAATACATTATTCTACAGGTCTTTCGTAGGCTTTCAACCCCTCTAGGAGCAACGGGGAGCGTTGCCGTTACACCTAGAGGCTCTTCTCTCTCTACAACTGCCGCGCCCTCTTCACCTTGATTGACAAGGCCAGGCAGTTTAAACGTGATCATGCCTGCCTGGTCTTGTCAAAGCAGTTGTAGAGAGAGCAGAGCCTCTAGGTGTAATGACAACGCCCCCATTGCTCCTAGAGGCTCATTTTCATACATTAAAAGTTCATTTTTTCTCAGCAATGTGGGCACATATGAACATAGGACCAACACAGATGTCTTCAGCTGCTAAGTGCACATGTAACAGGTCGGCTAGTTTTATAAGTACGAATCTGCTGACAGATGTCCTTTAATACTTAAAAAAAAATATATGAACTTTGAAAAAAAAAATTTTTCTTTGCATTGTTATATTCTGACCCCCATTAGTGCCGGTAAAATGCTCTGATGCTCGACTCAAAGGGGCTGCCTGGGTGAAGAAGGGGTTATGTCCAGGTTCAGCTCTGAATCCAGACAATCCCTTGAAAGTGTAACTGTCATGTTTGTTTTTTTTGCTAATGTCTAGGGCCAGAGATAGGAGGACGATTTTCTAATATAGTTTATTTAGAGAAATCATACATTTATAGTAGAAAACTTGGCCAAAAATGTCTCTTAACTAAGTCTTGTTGTCTTTCTAGTACAGAACACAGCGTGGCCAGAGCTGACAGTGAGTGGTCCTGCTGTATCCCCAGTGCGCTGTAAGCGTTCACTATTGTCAATGCAGGGAGGCAGGGAGCAGCTATTCTACAGTATATAGGGACAGTTATATATACTATACTATATACTATAACTGTCCCTATAAACTGTAGGACAGCTTCTCACTGCATTGACAATAGTGAGAACTTACTGCTCACTCACACATATCTTAGGTTTTTGCAGGTAATTGAAGCCCAGATCTTCAGTACAGCAACCAGAAAGCTTTAGGCCCCTTTCAAACGAGCAAGTTTTCCGCGCGGGTGCAATGCGTGAGGTGAAAGCATTGCACCTGCACTGAATCCGGACCCATTAATTTCTATGGGGCTGTGCACATTTTCACGCATCACTTGTGCGTTGCGTGAAAATCGCAGCATGCTCTATATTGTGCATTTTTCACGCAACGCAAGCGCCATGGAAGTGAAAGGGGCTGCGTGAAAATCGCAAGCATCTGCAAGCAAGTGCGGATGCGGTGCAATTTTTCATGTGATGAGCGCAGTGATGTCACCAAAGGTCCTTTTCTCCCAGGTCCTCTAAGAAGAAGAAAGAAGACAAGTCCGGCTGCACGAACAAGTGGATGAGGTGAGTTAAATTAATTTAAAAAAAATTAACCCCTCCAACCTTAATTTACTTAGAATCTGTATTAAGAATGCTATTATTTTCCCTTATAAACATGTTATAAGGGAAAATAATAACATTTACACAACACCGATCCCAAACCCGAACTTCTGTGAAGTCCGGGTTCAGGTCTGGGTACCAAACATGCAGATTTTTCTCACGTGAGTGCAAAACGCATTAAAACACTTTGCACTCGCTCTGAAAAATTGCGCATTTTCCCGCAACACACCAGCTTTTTTATCCGTCCCTCACACGCAACGCCTGTGTGAAAGAAGCCTTACTGTTTCACTATATGACCCTTCACATGAATGAAGGTAGAATTTTCTAAAATCAGTAAAAGTAATGCTATTCGGTAGCTTTAGGTCTGGTATTTTGTTGGGCATCTGAACTGCATTTATTTTTTAACTATTCATTTCTATAGTGCCGCAAAATGTGCGAACAGCACACCATGTGTCCGTGCTGTTGTCCCGCAAAAAAGATAGAACCTTAAAAGGGTAGAACATATTGAAGGTAAATAGAAAATAGCGGGATGCACACGGCCAGAATCCGTGTTTTATGCATGAGGGCTTATAAGTACACACGGCCCCATGTGCATGAGGGCTTATAAGTACAAAAATGCTGTCTTTATAAATTCCAGGGCTATAGTCTAGTGGTAAAGCTACTGCCTACAAACAAAAAGCCTGGGGTTTAATTCCCAGTAGAGACCTGTGCAATAGTTTTTCAAATAAAATCATAACAGAAAAATTTCACTTTATTTTCCAAATTTTCTTTTATGGTAGTATTTACTTTTTTCTGCACGAATGGAGGCCCTGAACTAGTTCAGACTGTACAAATGTCGGAAGCACAGTCATCAAATATGGTTTAATAAAAGAAAATACAGGCGGGGAGATTTATTAAACTGTTGTAAAGTAGAACTGGCTTAGTTGCCCATAGCAACCAATCAGATTCCATCTTTCATTTTCCAAAAGAGCTGTGAAAAGTTAAAGGTGGAATCTGATTGGTTGTTATGGGCAACTAAGCCAGTTCTACTTTACACCAGTTTAATAAATGTCCCTCATAATTTCTGTTTAGACTTCCTTCTGTTTTTCCCTATGTACTTCACCTTATAGGCAGTCAGTAAAGTAAACTGTTGGGAAATACTGTGGTAATGACTGTTGACAACAGGGATATAAGTGATAGCTTCTCTTAGACCCCTTTTTCTGAAAACAAAAATGTAAATTGGTTTTATTAAAAATATGGCATCCTATTTTCTGTACAGAGCTGAGATGCTCTAGTAGTACCCTTTGGATTTTATGTCTTCTCCATCATCTGGGCAGCAGATGGGTTCCTTATCTCTACTCTCTGACCTTATAAACAGTCATCAAATGTGGCTTAAAGAGGACCTTTCATTACAATAAAAAATCTAAACTAAGTATACAGACATGGAGAGCGGCGCCCAGGGATCTCCCTGCACTTACTATTATCCCTGGGCGCCGCTCCGTTCTCCCGGTATAGGCTCCGGTATCTTTAGATTTTTGGCTCAACTGGGAGGAGCCTGCTCTTGTTCTCCTGGGCGTCTCCTGGGAGGAAAAAAAACTCTCAGGCTATGAGCTGAGTCCATGCAATTCTGTATGTGTAATAGAGTCCCTGATATTCATGAGCTGCTGGCTCCCCCACCCACCTACCACTGATTTACAACTTTCTCCCTTTTCTCCGGCTCCAGTTGCAGCAGATAAACATTGATTTTCCTAATGTAAGGCAAGAATAAAAGTAAGTGATCCAAGGCTGGAATCAGGGCCTCTGTCTAGTTTATGCTGCCCAGTGGCCTTTCTATTTTTTATCCAATAAATGGATAATACAAAGAAGCATTCATTATTTACTCACTTCGGTACTGGAGGGTTCCCCCCTTCCCCTTCATTTACAAGCATATTATGGCTAAATTGTTCTCATTTTTAAGTTGCCACATACAGAAAGCCATAACCTTTTTTTTTGTGGGATGTTCCATTTTTCTGTGGCAACATTTTGGGGTACATATAACCAATAATTTTTATAATATATATTTTTAATCTTTCTTGGAGAGAATGGCAAAATAAAAAGCAATTCCACCAATGTTTTTTGTAAGTCTTAATTTACATTTTTCGCAGAGCGGCATATATAACACATTACCTTTATTCTGTGGGTCAGTACGATTAGGGTGATACCAAATATGCATACTTTTTCAATGTTTTACTACCTTTGTACTATAATAGCACATTTCATGGAAAAAAAAGTAGTTCTTATGTTGCCTCATTCCAAGCGCCATAACTTTTCTACTTGTCTGTGTCGCCATATGTGGCCTTACTTTATATGGGAAATGTCATGTTTTTTAATAAAACCATTTTGGGGTACAAATTAAATACTTATACTTAATAACTTCTGCAGTTTGAACTGGATGTTACCAGCCCTCTTGTCAAAGAGGACCCCCCCTGCATAACGGAAACGGGACGGATCCGTTTTGCAGCCCATAGACTTCTATTATGATGGAATAAATAACAGAATGCCTCTAAAGGCATTCAGGTATGCATTCTGTCATAGAATTGTGTTATGGTCCGTGGTAACGGAATCCATAACGCAATTCACCTTTAACCAACAAACGAAGTGTGAACGAATTCAAAATATGAAATTCGCTCATCTCTAACACTGATGAGCAAAAGGATAACAATGTTTTGAACTTTCGAATTTCAGGCTCCATATCTAATCATCCACTATGGTTTTGAACGTGAGACTACCATAATTTTATAGACAATCATCTTGGCTATCTCATACATAAATTTAGCATATGACTAGTTCCGATTCTTGTCATGTAACTGCATTAAATTAAAATCTGTTCTCACATTCCCCAATAGCTCAGTTTGTTATTAAGTTGTTTCCCAAGCACGTTCACTGGTTGGAATCCAGGAGCAGCCATGAAGAAGATTTCCCCAAAAAAGAGAAACAGCATCATCTAGGTCATCGATAGCAGTGTGCCATGACAGTTGGAAGAATACAAAATTAAGTCCATCCAATCCAAAGCCAAGAGGTGGATGTCGAGGCAAAATATCAGAGTCAACAAGTCGGGTCATCACACGATCTTTCAGTTTATGGTGCGACAGTGGAGGTGGCTCATATGCTTCGTAATAGTGAGATTACAAACGTCCATGTGAGCACCCTGCGCCCTGCATTAAACAAGTCTGGAATGGTGGCCTGAAAAAAGGTGAAGAAGCCTTGACTTCAGTATCATAAGAAGCGTTGGCTCAAGTTTGCAAAAAAAGTATGAACAGTGGACAGTAGAAGATTGGAAATGGGTGATTTGGAGGGATGAGACGAAAGTCAATAGACTGGGTTCTGATGGGTGCAAATGGGTCTGGAAGAAACAAGGGACAAGGGGGCTAATGGATTGAGAAATCGAAGGAACTGTCAAATTTGGTGTAGGAAGCCTGATGATATGGGGTTTCACAGCCAAAGGCGGGGATACTTGACCAGGATCGATGTTGGTCTCTGCTTAGCTATTTGTGAGTATCCTACAAGACAAATTACTTTATACACTTGAGTACTATGCATATGAAAAGGATGACATAGTGTTCCAGCAGGACCACGGCCCAAAGCATACAAAGAAATGGTACAATGACAATGAAGTAGAGGTGCTGGATTGGCTCCCACAGTCCCCAGACCTCAACCCAATTGAACACTTGCGGGTAGAGTTGAAGAAAAAGCTGTATTCATACCCAGTCCAGTATGCACCAACATTGGGAACGTGTAGAAAAGACCTGGGAACAGATTCAGTCTAGAGATGCTTGAATCTGATCGAGAGCATGCCCAAAAGGAATCAGGCAGTGTTGAGAGCCAAAGGTGGATTTACAAAATAAAATTAATTAAAATTTTGAATTTTAGGAGCAAAACAGTAACAATGCAGTCACATGACAAGAATCTGCATAACTAATTGTTAAAGGGAAATATTAATTATTAATATTTTGTGTTAATATCAATAATTAATATTAATAAATAAGCTTGAGTCGTCTATTGATGGCTCTGCCTATTTATACTATAAATACAAACTACCTAACTATCTTCCTTGTTGCACTTTCACTGTCACCGCCAGATCTCGGAGAAGCTCGTTCTTTAGTAACTCTTGCTTGAGGTTCTTTTGTTTTGGTTTCGTTTTGTCATCTCGTTTCCCTCTCTCAGCTGTCATCTAGTTGCACTGACTGCATCCCTTTATATCCACTCCCATACTGCATCACTTTGCGGTTTATACAACTTCCTGGATTGTGCTCACTGCTAGATGCTGCAACTGCTGGTTCCTCAGTTAAGTCTTTTCCTTTATTTGTGTTTTCCTGTTGGCTTGATTCTAGGTGACCCTGACTCCCTCCGTATTAAGTGCAGGGAGCCGGTGGTCGTGTCCCCTCACTATTGTAGGGTTTTCAGGTGTCACTCAGTCTAGGTACGAGGGCATGACATTTTTTATCATTAAGATATTTGTATAGGCTGAGCAGTCAGGGAGAGCTCTAGGACTTTTATAGGGCTCACCCATATGTTCCTTAGTTTGGGATCAAGTCAGTTGGATCTTTATTTGTGACTTCTAGTTTTCTGCAACACCATCCGTGACATAGACTTTCCATACGGGGCCTACCAAAAATACTATACACTGTATTATTAATAGAGATGGCCCGGCGGTCGTTTCGTGGCGAACTTTGCTTGTTTACGGTTCGCCGAACGGGCAAACAAATGGCGATGTCCGCCGGCACCATATTCTTTTACACTGTGAAGAACTTTGACACATCCATCAGGTGGTACAGTACAGCCAATTGAGACGTTTTAGTACATGGACATACCCCCTACCTTATAAATAAACCTGATCTGGCCGCCATTTTACATTGAGTCTTTTGCCAGTGTAGGATGAGGTTGCTGTGTGGAGCAGGGACAGACGGACAGACTGTTAGGGACACCAAACGCTAGCTAATAGGGCCACAAAAGTCCTTTTAAGGACTGGTATAGGTGTGCCATCGATAGGTGTGACTTACTAAGGGGTGTAATATACTTATAATATACTTTCTAACATAGAAAGTATATTATAGTGCATTTGTATTGTGCAGCAGTGGTGAGCGGTTCTGCTGCGATACTGCAGCTATATAGAGGGACAAACGCTATTGGAACAAATCATTTCTACTGGTGTGATATACCAGTCGCCCCCCAAAAAAACTGATTGAAGCAGGGGTGTTATATACCAATAATATAATTTCTATATAGTGCATTTAGGCAGTGCAGCATTGGTTTGCGTTTTTTCTGCGTTACCTCAGCTACAGATAGTGACAAACGACATTGGAACAAATAATTTCTACTGGTGTGAAATACCAGTTGCCCCTTAAAAAACTGATTGAAGCAGGGGTGTGATATATCAATAATATACTTTCTATATAGTGCATTTAAGTAGCGCAGTATTTGTTTGCGGTTTTGCTGCGTTACCTCAGCTACAGATAGTGACAAACGACATTGGAACAAATCAGTTCTACTGGTGTGAAATACCAGTTGCCCCCCAAAAAAGTGGTTGAAGTAGGGGTGTTATATACCAATTATATAATTTCTAAATAGTGCATTTGGGTAGTGCAGCATTTGTTTGCGGTTTTGCTGCATTACCTTAACCACACAGAGTGACAAACGCTATAGGAACAAATAATTTCTACTGGTGTGATATACCAGTTACCCCACAAAAAAATTGATTGAAGCAGGGGTGTTATATACCGATTATATACTTTCTATATAGTGCATTTGGGTAATGCAGCATTGGTTTGTGGTTTTGCTGCGTTATCTCAGCTATAGATAGTGACAAAACAACATTGGAACAACATACTCCCGTGGCCTAAAATAAAAAATTTCTAAGCTCCAACAGGACACATTTCAGAGAATTTCCCTTTAAGACGCATAAAAATGTTGGTACAAACGCAAAAACACAAATGCAATCACAATCTGCAACCAGCACTCTGCCCTGCCTCTATTCTAGATGTTGAATGAGGCATTGGTGTACATTTTGGCCAAAGCGTAATAAGCCACTCATCACGTCAAGGTCGCCTCCATGAGTGGTCCCTAACACTAGTTCCTACCTGTTATGGGCCATGACAGCCACACAAAGTCCAGGGAGCGCAGGTACAGCATGCACACCAAGCACACTCTGCTTTTAACCCCGTCCGGTGCCATTACAGCTTTCATCGGATCCAGGAATGCAAGTACCAACATGCATGCTGAGCCCACTATATACTTCTCCTGGAGCCAAATGGCTACTGGTAGGTGCTATATAAGCAGACTCAGTTTTATACTGACTTTAAAACCAGCCTCCAGGGCAGACTAACTGGTCAGGTGTGCATGACTGCTTGGAGATCGCCACGCCTCCAATATATACCACCCACATTTTTTTCTTTGTAGTATATATTGGAGGCGTGGCGATTTCCAAGCAGTCATGCACACCTGACCAGTTAGTCTGCCCTGGAGGCTGGTTTTAAAGTCAGTATAAAACTGAGTCTGCTTATATAGCACCTACCAGTAGTCATTTGGCTCCAGAAGAAGTATATAGTGGGCTCAGAATGCATGTTGGTACTTGCATCCCTGGATCTGATGAAAGCTCGGACCAGGACGGGGTTAAAAGCAGAGTGTGCTTGGCGTGCATGCTGTACCTGCGCTCCCTGGACTTTCTGTGGCTGTCATGGCCCATAACAGGTAGGAACTAGTTTTAGGGACCACTCATGGAGGCGACCTTGACGTGGTGAGTGGCTTATTACGCTTTGGCCAAAACTTACACCAATGCCTCATTCAACATCCAGCATAGAGGCAGGGCAGAGTGCTGGTTGCAGAGTGCGATTGCATTTGTGTTTTTGCGTTTGTATCTGTATTTCACCATATGAATGTGCACCTGCATACAGGGTTGTGCGGGCTGAACCCCCCACATTTTTTTCTTTGTAGCATAAAAATGTCCCCTGATTAATATTGATATGATATTGATAGGATAGCATCTTGCAGTTGATGGAGATTTGAGGGATGCACATCCAGGGCACGAAGCTCCTGTTCCACCACATCCCAAACATGCTCTATTGGGTTGAGATCTGGTGACTGTGGGGGCCATTTTAGTACAGTGAACTCATTGTCATGTTCAAGAAACCAATTTGAAATGATTGCAGCTTTGTGACATGGTGCATTATCCTGCTGGAAGTAGCCATCAGAGGATAGGTAAATGGTGGTCATAAGGGATGGACATGGTCAGAAACAATGCTCAGGTAGCCCATGGCATTTAAACGATGGCCAATTGGCACTAAGGGGCCTAAAGTGTGCCCAGAAAACATCCCCCACACCATTACACCACCACCACCAGCCTGCACGGTGGTAACAAGGCATGATGGATACATGTTCTCATTCTGTTTACGCCAAATTCGGACTCTACCATTTGAATGTCTCAACAGAAATCGAGACTCATCAGACCAGGCAACATTTTTCCAGTCTTCAACAGTCCAATTTTGGTGAGCTTGTGCAAATTCTAGCCTCTTTTTCCTATTTGTAGTGGAGATGAGTGGTACCCGGTGGGGTCTTCTGCTGTTGTAGCCCACCTTTCTTTGCCATTCTGACATTCAGTTTGGAGTTCAGGAGATTGTCTTGACCAGGACCACAACCCTACAAGCATTGAAGCAACTTCCATGTGATTGGTTGACTAGATAATCGCATTAATGAGAAATAGAACAGGTGTTCCTAATAATTATTTAGGTAAGTGTATATCTATATACCAGTTATGGCAAACCTTTTACAGACCGAGTGCCCAAACTGCAACCCAAAACACACTAATTTATCTCAAAGTGCCAACACGCACTTTAACCTGAATGCCAATATAGTATATCTTTCATGTACTTTATCATGTAGCTGTAATAGCCTGCCTACATTCAGTGTGCTGCCTGTGCTGTTCATAGTGAGCCCTGCGCTGATGAATGGCAGGAAAAGTCTAAGGCATACTGGTACACCATACCAGGGAGCGGGTGCCCACAGAGAGGGCTCTAAGTGCCACCTCTGGCACCCGTGCCATAGGTTCGCCACCACTGCTATATACAGTCATGGCCAAAAGTTTTGAGAATTACATAAATATTGGAAATTGGAAAAGTTGCTGCTTAAGTTTTTATAATAGCAATTTGCATATACTCCGGAATGTTAGGAAAGTGATCAGATGAATTGCATAGTCCTTCTTTGCCATGAAAATTAACTTAATCCCCAAAAACCTGTCCACTGCATTTCATTGCTGTCATTAAAGGACCTGCTGAGATCATTTCAGTAATCATCTTGTTAACTCAGGTGAGAATGTTGACGAGCACAACGCTCGTCCAAGAAAGTCCAGCAAGCGCCAGGATCGTCTCCTAAAGAGGATTCAGCTGCGGGTTCGGAGTGCCACCAGAGCAGAGCTTGCTCAGGAATGGCAGCAGGCAGGTGTAAGCGTATCTGCACGCACAGTGAGGCGAAGACTTTTGGAAGATTCCCTGGTGTCAAGAAGGGCAGCAAATAAGCCACTTCTCACAAAAAACAAAACACATCAGGGACAGATTGATCTTCTGCAGAAAATATGGTGAATGGACTGCTGAGGACGGGCAAAGTCATATTCTCCGATGAAGCCTCTTTCCGATTGTTTGGGGCATCAGGAAAAAGGCTTGTCCGGAGAAGAAAAGGTGAGCGCTACCATCAGTCCTGTGTCATGCCAACAGTAAAGCATCCTGAGACCATTCATGTGTGGGGATGCTTCTCATCCAAGGGAGTGGGCTCACTCACAATTTTGCCCAAAAACACAGCCATGAATAAAGAATGGTACCAAAACACCCTCCAACAGCAACTTCTTCCAACAATCCAACAACAGTTTGGTGAAGAACAATGCATTTTCCAGCACGATGGAGCACCGTGCCATAAGGCAAAAGTAATAACTAAGTGGCTCGGGACCAAAGCGTTGACATTTTGGGTCCATGGCCTGGAAACTCCCCAGATCTTAATCCCATTGAGAACTTGTGGTCAATCCTCAAGAGGCGGGTGGACAAACAAAAACCCACTCATTCTGACAAATTTCAAGAAGTGATTATGAAAGAATGGGTTATCAGTCAGGAATTAGCCCAGAAGTTGATTGAGAGCATGCCCAGTCGAATTGCAAAGGTCCTGAAAAAGAAGGGCCAACACTGCAAATACTGACTCTCTGTATAAATGTCATGTAATTGTCGATAAAAGCCTTTGAAACATATGAAGTGCGTGTAATTATATTTCACTACATCACAGAAACAACTGAAACAAAGATCTAAAAGCAGTTTAGCAGCAAACATTGTGAAAACTAATATTTGTGTCATTCTCAAAACTTCTGGCCACGACTGTAGATACTTGGGGCACATATATATATACAGTACAGACCAAAAGTTTGGACACACCTTCTCATTCAAAGAGTTTTCTTTATTTTCATGACTATGAAAATTGCAGATTCACACTGAAGACATCAAAACTATGAATTAACACATGTGAAATTATATACATAACAAAAAAGTGTGAAACAACTGAAAATATGTCATATTCTAGGTTCTTCAAAGTAGCCACCTTTTGCTTTGATTACTGCTTTGCACACTCTTGGCATTCTCTTGATGAGCTTCAAGAGGTAGTCACCTGAAATGGTTTTCACTTCACAGGTGTGCCCTGTCAGGTTTAGTAAGTGGGATTTCTTGCCTTATAAATGGGGTTGGGACCATGAGTTGCGTTGTGGAGAAGTCTGGTGGATACACAGCTGATAGTCCTACTGAATAGACTGTTAGAATTTGTATTATGGCAAGAAAAAAGCAGCTAAGTAAAGAAAAACGGGTGTCCATCATTACTTTAAGAAATGAAGGTCAGTCAGTCCGAAAAATTGGGAAAACTTTGAAGGTGTCCCCAAGTGCAGTCACAAAAACCACCAAGCGCTACAAAGAAACTGGCTCACATGCGGACCGCCCGAGGAAAGGAAGAACAAGAGTCACCTCTGCTGCGGAGGATAAGTTCATCGGAGTCACCAGCCTCAGAAATCTCAGGTTAACAGGAGCTCAGATTAGAGACAAGGTCAATGCCACACAGAGTTCTAGCAGCAGACACATCTCTAGAACAACTGTTAAGAGGAGACTGTGTAACTCAGGCCTTCATGGTAGAATATCTGCTAGGAAACCACTGCTAAGGACAGGCAACAAGCAGAAGAGACTTGTTTGGGCTAAAGAACACAAAGAATGGACATTAGACCAGTGGAAATCTGTGCTTTGGTCTAAATTTGAGATCTTTGGTTCCAACCACCGTGTCTTTGTGCGACGCAGAAAAGGTGAACGGATGGACTCTACATGCCTGGTTCCCACCGTGAAGCATGGAGGAGGAGGTGTGATGGTGTGGGGGTGCTTTGCTGGTGACACTGTTGGGGATTTATTCAAAATTGAAGGCATACTGAACCAGCATGGCTACCACAGCATCTTGCAGTGGCATGCTATTCCATCCGGTTTGCGTTTAGTTGGACCATCATTTATTTTTCAACAGGACAATGACCCCAAACACACCTCCAGGCTGTGTAAGGGCTATTTGTCCATGAAGGAGAGTGATGGGGTGCTGCGCCAGATGACCTGGCCTCCACAGTCACCGGACCTGAACCCAATCGAGATGGTTTGGGGTGAGCTGGACCGCAGAGTGAAGGCAAAAGGGCCAACAAGTGCCAAGCATCTCTGGGAACTGCTTCAAGACTGTTGGAAGACCATTTCAGGTGACTACCTCTTGAAGCTCATCAAGAGAATGCCAAGAGTGTACAAAGCAGTAATCAAAGCAAAAGGTGGCTACTTTAAAGGGTTTCTACCACTTGCATATCACATATTTGGTGTTCAGACACTAGCGATCCGCTAGTGTCTGATGTAGCTTACAAGCTAATTATTACATTAATCCGTTCGGCCGATACCTCAAAAAAAGCACTTATATCTTTATGCAAATGAGCCTCTAGGTGCTATGCAGGCGTTTTTCCAGCGCCTAGAGGCTCCGTCTACCTTGCAGTTTGCCGCCCAGCGCCTCGCTCCAGCACGCCCATCTCTTACTGTATTCGATCCTCCCCCTGCTTCAGCCTTCAGAAATCCCGCGCCTGCGCCGTTCGTCGCGGCATTCGGCGCAGGCGCAGTCAATGTCTGACCGCTCCGTGCTCAGACATTTCCACTGCGCCTGCGCCGATGACGTCATCGGCGCAGGCGCAGTGGAAATGTCTGAGCGGGGAGCGGTCAGACATTGTCACGACCCCTGGTCATGGTCGTGACTCCTTGGGTGCCGCATGCTGTTGCCCGCGGTTTGGGAGTTCGTCAACCGCAGCTGGGGCACTTAGTTGTTTGCCTCAGGTGCGGTTGCCGCGGACAACAAGTGTGCGTGCGGTTGCCCTTGGCAACGGGTTTTGTGTGAATGCCCGTTTGTGTGTCTGTGTGCACTTTGTGTTGTTTGTTGTGCACGAGGTGTTTTATGTGCACCTGGACTCCTCCCTTCTCCTGCGGTGGTCCGCGGCAACGTCTGGCGATGTTTGCATGCTGTGGAGGTGTCTCGGCCTGTTGGCTGTTCTGGAGGACACGGTTGCCACGCATGCCGTTGCCGTCGGAGACAGGTGAGTGAGGTTGTGTGCTTTCCCCTTTATGTGAGTTTCCCTTCTGTGTTGCTGGAAGGGTTAACTCCCTTCCCAGTGCGTGTGACTTCACTGGGTGTGTGCTGATCGTTGGGTGGGGCCTCTTGGCCTATAAAGCCTCAGTCCCTGGCTGGGCTCAGTAGGTTGCTCTCAGCCATGCTGGCTGGAGCAGCCTCCTGTCTCCTCCATCTGCCTGGTGGGGACCATCCTTCTGGTCATAAACCATTGTCAGTTAATACTATGTTTCACAGTGTTATCTAGGTGGGTGTGGGGTTATCTTGTTAGTGCAGCTTATGGTTTCCTGGTTTCCCGTGTTTTGTCTGGTGTGTGCTGTGTCCTTTATGTTGCTGTGGACCTCAGCACTTGTTCATGGGTTCCAGGTTTGTGTGTCTGTGGCAGGTAAGTGCAGGACTAGTCTCACTTACCTGTCATTTCCATATGTCTGTTGATGTTCCCCCTGTGTTGCTTGGCCGTTGAGACCCCGGCTCCTCCGTGCCTAGGAGGAGTAGGGCGTCTGACTCTGTCCCCTAGTATAGGGCCGACTTGAGGGCTCGTAGGGACTGTAAGGTTCCGGCGTATGAGTCCTCCTACCATCAAGGTCGGCTCATACTGATAGGAGACAGGGTCAGCGTTAGGGACGCAATAGGAGGTGACCTGCTCCCTAACTCTGTGGTCCCGGCTAAGGGGTAACCCTATCATCTCCTGGCACCGCACGGCTGGGGGTTTCCCCCACCGCCAGCCGTGACAGACATTGACTGCGCCTGCGCCGAATGCCTCCGAATGCCGCGACGAACGGCGCAGGCGCGGGATTTCTGAAGGCTGAAGCAGGGGGAGGATCGAATACAGTAAGAGATGGGCGTGCTGGAGCGAGGCGCTGGGCGGCAAACTGCAAGGTAGACGGAGCCTCTAGGCGCTGGAAAAACGCCTGCATAGCACCTAGAGGCTCATTTGCATAAAGATATAAGTGCTTTTTTTGAGGTATCGGCCGAACGGATTAATGTAATAATTAGCTTGTAAGCTACATCAGACACTAGCGGATCGCTAGTGTCTGAACACCAAATATGTGATATGCAAGTGGTAGAAACCCTTTAAAGAACCTAGAATATGACATATTTTCAGTTGTTTCACACGTTTCTGTTATGTATATAATTCCACGTGTGTTAATTCATAGTTTTGATGCCTTCAGTGTGAATCTACAATTTTCATAGTCATGAAAATAAAGAAAACTCTTTGAATGAGAAGGTGTGTCCAAACTTTTGGTCTGTACTGTATGTGTCACCCACAGATCCCCCACCCCATAACAGTGCATCCACATATCCCTCACCCCATAATAGTGGCATCCACAGATGCCCTCATATACCGGAGCTAAACCTGTGGGAGGGGCCGGTGTCATGCAAATGCAGCGGGGCCGGTGCGGTCACTGTACTCCGGTCCCCGCTGCTCACTCACTGCTTTATTGCCTAAACTTTTTATAATAATTACTTTAATTGAAGTTCCGATCCCCAGCCCCATCTGTACTACTTACTAAATGTCCTGTAGCAGGCAGAGCAGGGCGGGCGGCCAGCCATAACTCACTGATGTCACGTGCCTGTGCCGCCTACTTTATGAATGAAGTAGGGGGCACAGGCACATGACATCAGTGAGTTAAAGCTGGCCGGAACTTCAATTTAACTTATTAAGTAGTCCTCCCTCCCCCTCCAGCTGATACATTGCAGTCTGCGATGCTGCAGCATCACAGACTGCGATGTAAAATGGCAGCATTCGCCCCATAAGATGCAGGGGCATTTCCCCACTTTTGGGGGAAAAAGTGCATCTTAAGGGGCAAAAAATACGGTATCTGTTTCTAGATCCCAACTTAGACCTAGGCTTTTCTGCAGGGGAAGGGTGTCTGTTCCTAGGCAAAGATCTTTAAGGTCCTTAGATCTGTCTGCTACAGGGAAGGCTTTCATTACTTTTTGGCTGTTAGAAGCAATTTTATGAAGACACAGATTGGATTCTGCCAGCATTTGCTTTGTTTTACTGAGGATGGAAATTGCACCTTCAGGTGTGCTAGCAGAAGCGAGTCCATCATCTACATAGAAATGTCTTAATACAAAGTGTTTGGCTTCTTGTCCATAGCACTCTGCATTTTTCTGGGCAGCCTTTTGCATGCAGTATATAGCGACAGCAGGAGAGGGGCTATTGCCAAATACGTGCACTTTCATTCTGTACTCGACAATATATTTGTCTATGTCATTGTCTTTTTACCAGAGAAAATGTGGAAAGTTTCTGTGGTCTTCTCTGACAAGAAAGCAATAAAACATTTGTTGCACATCTGCTGTGAAAGCAATGGGCTCTTTTCTGAAGCGCATGAGGACACCTAGCAAAGTATTGTTTGGGTCAGGGCCACTCAACAGTACATCATTTAAGCCCTTCAACCCCGGGCCTGTTTTCACCTTCCTGCCCAGGCTATTTTTTGCAAATCTGACATGTGTCACTTTATGTGGTGATAACTTTAAAATGCTTTTCCTTATACAGGCCATTCTGAGATTCTCTTCTCGTCACATATTGTACTTCATGACAGTGGTAAAAATAAGTAAAAAAAAAAAAAAAAAAAAACATTTTTATTCATAAAAAAATACCAAATTTACCCAAAATTTTGCTAATTTGCTAATTTCTATTTCTCTACTTTTATAATAGATAGTAATACCTTAAAAAAAAAAATATTACTTTACATTCCCCATATGTCTACTTCATGTTTGGATCATTTTGAAAATTACATTTTATTTTTTGGGGACGCTAGAAGGCTTAGTATGGAAGCAAATCTTGAATTTTTTCGGAAAATTTCCAAAACCCACTTTTTAAGGACAAGTTCAGGTCTGAAGTCACTTTGTGAGGCTCACATAATAGAAACCACCCAAAAATGACCCCATTTTAGAAACTACACCCCTCAAGGTATACAAAACTGATTTTACAAACTTTCTTAACCCTTTAGGTGTTCCACAAGAATTGATGGAAAATGGAGATGAAATTTCAGAATTTCACTTTTTTGGCAGATTTCACATTTTAATAATTTTTTTCCAGTAGCAAAGCAAGGGTTAACAGCTAAATAAAACTCAATATTTATTACCCTGATTCTGCAGTTTACAGAAACACCCCACATGTGATCGTAAACTGCTGTATGGGCACACGGCAGGGCGCAGAAGGAAAGGAACGCCATATGGTCTTTGGAAGGCAAATTTAGCTGAACTGGTTTTTAGATGCTATGTCCCATTTGAAGCCTCCCTGATGCATCCCTACAGTAGAAATTCAAAAAAGTGACCAAATTTTGTAAACTGCGGGATAAGGTGCCAGTTTTATTGGTACTGTTTTGGGGTACATATGATTTTTTATTGCTCTATATTACGTTTTTTGTGAGGCAAGGTAACAAATAAATTGATGTTTCAGCACCGTTTTTATATATGTTTTTTACAGCGTTTAACCGAGGGATTAGGTCATGTGACTTTTTTATAGAGCAGATCGTTATGCACGTGGCAAAACCTAATATGTATACTTTTTTTTACTTTAGCACAATAATAGCATTTTGGAAGCAAAAAATAATCATATTTTAGTGTCTCAGTCTGAGAGCCCTAGCTTTTTTATTTTTGGACCGATTCTCTCAGGTAGGGTCTCATTTTATGCGGGATGAGGTGACGGTCTTATTGGTACATTTTGGGGGCATACGCTTTTTTTTTTTTTAAATCAAATCGTTTTTATTAAACCAATAAAGACAGAAGTTCACAAATCAATACAATGTCTTTTCTTACTTCATCCATATCACGGACTCAGCGTACATTGGTATCAAGTCAGTACCGACACACTTACAAATCAAGTATCTGCATGTACTATATATCCATATGAAAAACAATAGACACCAGGCATTATAAATGTCTAGACCCTCCCAAAACCCCTCCCAACACCTCCCCCATCCCAACACCCCCCCACCCCCCCACCCTGTAAACTAGTCTTGTATCTATCTGAGCCTATATAACCACATGGGTATGAGATAACCAATCACTCCACAGTTTGTCAAACTTTTGAGGACACCCTCTTTTCACAAACACCCCTTTCTCTAATATCAACATATCATGCACCTTCCTCTCAAACTCCTCCAATGTAGGCGGACTTCCCTGGATCCATCTCATAGCCACCAGCTTCCTGGCCACATACAACAACCGTCCCACAGCCACCCTGACCGATTCATTCCCTCCAATCTCAGACACATAACCCAATACACACACCTTAGGGTCATTTTGAATTACTAACATCATTTTACTATTAATCATGTTCCTTACAGCATCCCAATATTTCCCAATTACCGGACAAGACCACAACATATGCAGCAAATCCGCACCATCTTCCATACATTTCGGACATCTATCATCAGGTCTTACACCCACTTTTTTTAGGAATACCGGTGTTTTGTATACTCTATGTATGATAAATAATTGGGACAATTTACCCTGTTCACTCAAGGACACCCTGGGGACACCTTCCAGTATATCCTCCCACTCATCCTTAGACATAACGCCCAAGTCTGCCTCCCATTTCTTCATTCTCGAGAGCGGAAACCCCTCCAAGAATTTACCAAGTAAAAGAGCGTATACCTGTGATATCAGCCCTCTCTTCCCCCCCCCTGTCAGAAGGACAAGCTTATGAACTGCCTCCATTTGGGCTATCACACATCCTTTCCGCAGCGTGACCTCAAGAGCATGCCTCACCTGAAGATATTTATAAAACCATCCCTTAGAGATATTAAATTCCTGCTGCAGAGTCTTAAACGACTTACATATCTTGCCCTCAATTAACTGGCCAATTCTCATCACTCCCTGAATTTCCCAACTTCCAAGTCCAGACAAGTTAAAGAATTCAGGCAATAGATGATTATTCCTAATAGGGGAGAGCTCACTGATTCCACCTACCCCTCTCAATTGCTTCACCCTTGCCCAAATCTTTTTCATGAGTTCGATAAGAGGAAGTTTCCCCCTCTCAGCATGCATACCTGATCCTTCCAGAATACCCATGAGGTCCCGACTACCCAACCAATGCTGCAAAATCTGTCCAGTCATATCCGGCACCTGGAAACTAATCCATCCCTTGAAATGCTGACACTGGGAAGCCAAAAAGTAAATCAATGCATTAGGAACAGCCAGGCCTCCTTCAGACTTAGCGTACTGCAATGTTTCCAATTTAATCCTAGCCTGACCGTACTTCCAGATAAGATCCCTAAATATAGAGTGAATTTTCTTAAATCTATCTAGGGGGATCCATACGGGAGCATTATTCAATATGTAGAGCAGCTGAGGCATCATAACCATTTTTAACAGGTTCACTCTACCCACCACAGAGAGAAAGAGCCTACACCATGACCTCACCTTAAGCCTGAAAGTAGCCAGCAACGGGGACAGATTGAGGACCTCAAAATCCGAAATTCTAGGTGTTATAAACAGTCCCAAGTATTTAAATTTATCCACCCAGGGAACCAAACTATCTGCTTGTCTACCTGACAGGGCCTGCCCATCAATTGGCATCAGAGAGGATTTTTGCCAATTTATCCGAAGGCCAGAAAAGCCACCAAATCTATCAATCACTGCCATGGCCGCATCCAGGGATGCCCCAGTATCACCCATAAAAGCAGAGTGTCATCTGCGTACATAGCCACTTTGTTGTGTATCCCACCATATTTAAATCCCTGTATATTCGTTGATAAACGAATGTGTGCCGCAAGCGGCTCTATTGCAAGAGCAAATAATAAGGGCGACAAAGGGCATCCCTGTCTGGTGCCCCTGGTCAGGGCGAAACGGTCCGACAACCCTCCATTGGCTCTAATTCTCGCCTTGGGACTAGAATACAGGACCTTAACCCACCGGATGAACCGCTCTCCAAAGCCCATGATTCTCAAGACCCCCCACAGGTAACTCCACTCCACACTATCAAATGCCTTGGCGGCGTCGAGAGCCAGCAAAGCCCTATCTCCACTATTATCTGCCGGGATACTCAAACTAGTATACAACCTACGGAGATTAATAGCTGTCGATTTCCCAGGCATAAACCCCGTCTGGTCCGGATGCACAATAGTCAGGATCACCTTAGACAACCTGTTCGCCAACACCTTCGCCAGGAGCTTAACATCAGCCGTGAGAAGCGAGATTGGTCTGTAGGAATCCGGAATTTTAGGATCCTTCCCAGGTTTAGGTATAACCACAATTATAGCTTCCTGCATCGAATGTGGTAGCGAACCTGCCTCTAATGAGTGCTCAAGCACCTTAAGTAATTCAGGAAGTAGTATCCCCTGCAACCTTTTATACACCTCTACTGGGAGTCCATCGGCTCCAGGCGCCTTACCATTCGCCATATCCCCAAGCGCGGCTTCCAGCTCCTCAAGTGTAATTGGCTCCTCCAGCCTTTCCCTATCCTCCTCTGACAGCGCCGTCAACTGTGCCTCCCCTAGAAAATCATTCAGTGCCTCTTCAGAACTAAAACCAGTGGAAGCATATAGAGATACATAAAAACTTTTTAGAATATCTAATATTCCTTCTGTGTCCTGCCTACTGTTCCCCAAGTTATCTTTCAATTCCTGAATACATGAGGAGCCTCTCTGAGCCTGGGAAACCACCGACAACAAATGTCCCACCCTCTCACCCTCTTCAAAGGATCTCTGACGATAAAAACTCTTCTTTCTCTCTGCGGCCTGCACTAAATGACACCTCAGCTGCTCCTGAGCTACCGCCAGCACCTCACTGTTACTCAGAGTGGGGGATCTACTAAACACTCTCTCAGCCTCCACCACTAGGACATGTGCCTTAACATCCGCCTCCCTAGACTTAGATTTGTGCCTGCTAATTTCTTTCATCAAGACTCCCCTCAGGAATGCTTTCATGGCGTCCCAGACCCCCGGTATGGAAGCCGTCCCTGTATTAATAGCAAAAAATTCTTTAATCTCCAAAGAGATCCCAGACAAATCGTCCAACACATTCAGCCAATGTGAATTACATTTCCACAGCCTAGGTCCCTGTCTGAGCACCCCCAGGCACAAGTCAATCTGCACCAGAGAGTGGTCAGACAGCGACCGAGGATGATAGACAACATCTTTAACCAATGGCAGCATAGCATCATTAACAAGGGCCATATCAATACGCGATAACGAGTGGTGTGTGGCTGATCTACACGAGAATTCCAGCTTATCAGGGTTACGCAATCTCCATACATCATGCATCCCTACTTCACACATAATATCTCTGAGAGCCCTGCTCCCCGGTAACCCACCTGCTCCTTCCACCCGACATCTATCCAGGGAATCATTTAGCGTGCAATTGAAGTCCCCAACCAGTAGCCACGGCAACCCAGGAAAGTCCGCCACAAAGTCCATAACCTCTCTCATCAATGGGGAAGCAAATGGTGGGGGCACATACACGGAAACAAGCACCATCTGTATTCCATCCACCTTACACACAACACACACATACCTGCCATCAGCATCCACACAGTCCTGCAAATGTTCATACCTAATGCTACTATGCACAATCATGCTTACGCCTCTAGAGTGAGAGGAATGAGTTGAATGTAACGCATGGATCACCCAATTTTTACTCATCCAGTGTAGATTATCTCCAGTCAGATGCGTTTCCTGAAGGCAACATATCGCCGGCTGAAACCGCCCTAAGTATTGAAAAACACACTGTCTCTTCCGTGCATCTGCCATCCCTCTCACATTCCAACTTAAAACTCTAATCACCTGCGACATGGTAAAACTTCAGACCATACTTGAATCTCCCACCCCACTCAGACTTCCTCTGCGCACAGTTCAAGACCATAACCCTTCCCCCCAACTGCCCACCCACCCACCCATCCCCCTCCCACCCTCTCATAACCAGTTCACTGTAACTAGGGAACGCTATCCCTTTGATATCAACCTCACACGTTAAAACCGGGCAATCCGAGAGCACTTTGCCCCTCAGCATATAACCATCAAAACATATTATAACACAGTTCCTCAGGTAGAGAATCCTCCCCACATCTGAGAAAGACATTTTCCTCCCTTATCTACCAACTCCCTCCACAGGATCTACCTAATGGTAGCATTACATAATACACTCCTTAACTGGTGCAACCTGTATAGCAACATTAGAGTGCAAATGCAAATAAAAATTGAACATAAGAGACTGTATCTTGGCCTCCTTCAAGTATTCTGGGCCCCACTTCTCAGTTGTCGCTCGTGGACGTCCAGCCACTGCGCCGCCTCCTCTGGATCTTCAAAAAATCTGGTGGATCCCAATGCTACAACACGCAATTTAGCAGGAAACAACATAGCATATTGAACTTGTAGATTTCTCAACCTTTTCTTTATGTCCATAAATCTGCTCCTCCTCCGTTGTACTTCATTGGAGTAGTCCGGAAATATGGATACTTTCACCCCATTCAGGACCATCTCCTCATTGTCCCTTGATTGCCGCAGGATAGTGTCCCGGTCTTTAAAATGCAGGATCTTCGCCAGTATAGGCCGAGGTGGTCTGCCTGGCGGAAGCGGCCTCATGGGGACTCTGTGCGCCCGCTCCACCGCATATAGGGAAGACAGACCTTTCTCATGAAATAACTGATACAACCATTTCTCCACAAACTCTGTAGCATTGTCCCCCTCCGTCTTTTCTGGCACTCCAACAATCCTCAGGTTGTTCCTTCTGGACCTGTTCTCCAGATCGTCTGTTTTAGCATATAAAGCAGCTATGTCCTTAGCAGTTGTTTTAGCCGCTATTTGTAGAGGCCGAACCTCATCTTCTATAGTAGACACCCTCTTCTCCAATTCAGAGGTGCGCTCAGATATCTTATGGAGGTCGTGCCTAATTATAGAGACATCTGACCTCAGGCTACCAACTTGAACAGAAAGCACCTTCAGGGTACTGTTACAGCTGGCCACAGCTGCCATAATGTCCTTTAACGTGGGCTCTTCACTAGCCGCATCTTTGAGGCCTACCACGCTTGGGCCTGGGCGTGCAGGGTTCAGTGGAGGCCACTCCGCCGCATCCAGGGCCTCCCCCTCAATGGATCCATCCTCTTGGTCAGAAGAATCATGCACATCAGCCTCCTTCTCCTCTGCCCAGTCTCCCACACCGTTATCAGCACGCACAAACTTGCTCAACTTTGCGGCCGCACTCTGGCTCAGCTTAGACTGTAGGGCCGGCCCCTCTTCCTCCTCGGCGCCATGCTGGCTCACCTCCGGCCTGTCACATCGCGGCCCCTTGCTGGATTTTCGCGGCATGTCGGAGCTCTCAAAATCACCCCCGCACTCTCCGGTCTCCTCTCCCCCACCAGGTAAGAAAAACTAGTCGAAACGGACGTTGCCACCACAATAATTATCAGGATACCGACAGGAGCTGCGATCGGTGCGTCTTACTCCATGCGCTCTCAGGCCACGCCCCCCGGGCATACGCTTTTTTGATCACTTGCTGTTGCAATTTTTGTGATGTAATGTGAC